>NC_030426.2:17061198-17278698 GCF_001660625.3 Ictalurus punctatus | reverse complement strand
CAACAAATTGTTGCAATGTTGCAAAAGCACCGCAGCTTCTTTCAGTTGTTGTTAGTTTCGTGGGGTTTCTTCCTTCAGTCTCCTCCTCAGGAGGTGAAATACATGCTCAATTTGGTTAAGTTCTGGTGATTGACTTGGCCAGTCTAAACCCTTCCACTTTTTCCCCCTGATGAAGTCCTTTGTTGAGTTGGCTGTGTGTTTCAGATCATTGTCTTGCTGCTTGATGAAATTCCTCCCAATTAGATTGGATGCATTTCTCTGTAAATTACCAGACCGAATGTTTCTGTAATCTTCTCAATTCATTCTGCTGCTACCATCATGAGTTACATCATCAATAAAGATTAGTGAGCCTGTTCCAGAAGCAGCCATGCAAGCCAAAGCCATGACACTACCTCCATTGTGTTTGACTGATGAGCTTATATGTTTTGGATCCTTTCTTTCTCTACATTTTGGCCTTTCCATCACTTTGGTAGAGTTTAATCTTGGTTCCAGAACTTTTGTGGCTTCTCTCTGGATTTCTTTGCAAATTACATTGAGTTATTCATTGTTTAAAAAATCAATCTAACTGAGCACACCTGGGAAACAACCAACACCTGTTAGTCACATGTTCCAATATTTTTGATCACTTGAAAAACGGGTAGGTTCAAAAAAAAGGTGCTATGTTTTAAGTTGTTTAAGACAACTCTGATCTATCATCTCATGTTTTCAGTGTATACTTTCAGAAGGGACTATGTTAAATTATTCCCCCCCACCCCCCGCCCCGCCAATTTTATAGCACTTTTAACCATAGATATTATCACAAAGCATCTTTACAGAAATCCAGGTGTAGATTTAGTTCCTTAATGAGTATGCCGGAGGAAACAGTGTCAAAAAAACTCCTTGAGCCGCTATGAGTAGGAACCAGATGCAAAAGACTTCTGGGACACATTAGACAGTGAAATTATAAACCATTGCAGTACGCTTAACTGTGCTAAATGTGTTGAAAGGATGTTCAGTGTGAGTATATTGTGGATAAGATTCCTGGAATGAGAACAGAACAGTCATAATGATTGCACCAGCAGTTCCTAGGTTCAGATCTACAATATCCAGGTGAGATTATTCACTAAAACAAGGCTGAGAATTGGGCACAAACTTTTTTTTTTGTGAAGTGTAAATCTTTGGTTGTCCATGTAGGACTAAACATAGCAGCAGAAAGTGTCATAAGTGCAGAATGTTCCAAACAGAACATCAGAACATCAGGATGTAGCGGTGTCAGGTGTTTCTTGTGCATTTGACAGCCATAAATCTTCCCAGCATATTACTGTATACTGTATCCCACACTGACACCTTTAAACCCTCTAGCTCTAACTGCAAATAACAAAATAACAGATTTCTTCAACAGTGTGAATCTGTAACACACCAACTAATCCGGTAATGATTACCAACTTTTATGCGACGCATAAACTTCATGCTTTCTTGGCCTTGCTGTGTTCGGGTGCACTGGCCCTTCCAGCCATTCATTCACAGCCGAGATTCATCTAAATCGAGGTAAACTTAATAACCTGCTCAAATCACACTGGAATCCTTTGCATTCATATCACAGGTCCCTGTTCTCCACTCTAAACCTGATTTGCATGAGTGCTCGAAAAATAAGAGCAAATGAAGAACCGCGCGAAAAGCCGAGTTCCGTCTACGAGGTAAAAACGCAGAGTGGAGATGAAATTGAGGGTTTGGCATTAAGGACACTTTGATGTGCTCATCCGGAGAATAGTGGTTAGATCTGAATCTGTCGTCATTTTCTCTCTCCAATAATGGGCCTCCTTTGAATCGGGTAAGCAGAGCCGTGGCGTCACGGCGAGGCTGTAATTGTGACTGAAACGCATATGGCTGCAATCATGACACTGTCCATCAAAGCCATTCTTTTCCGCAAAGACTTTCATAAAGATGATTGGAGTGGGAGTTGTTTTCTTTTCTACGTCTAAAGTAAAGCTCCATCTAGAACGCTTTCATGTCCTCTCTTTCTTTTTTCTTCTTCTATGTATATATATATTTTTTTTATTATCTCTCATTCCACATATCTATGATCTCTGTTAGTTTCACAGAAAACGAAGAAAGCATCAGCTGTCTATTTCAGACGGATGTGCGACTGTGAATGAGACATCAAAAGGTGTAAAAGGAACACAAAGCTCCAGTACGTGATCAAATCAGAATGAAGGCTCTCACAACCCAAACCTCATCAGGTCGAAAATCTGAAGGCAGATGTAACGTCTGAAAAGAGTCTGGAGGAAAAAAAAATTGAATCAAAAAAAAAAAAGAAAAATCCAAAAGTGTACAGATAAAAAAAAAAAAACAAACAAAAAAAAAAACCTTGAATCCATATTAACCTGTTGAAAGTTTCATTTTTTTTTTCTTCCCGATTACAAACGGTGCTTGAAGTGGACAAAATAAATGCAGGTACTTGAGCCCTAGCATATGTGCTTCCAGTTTCAGCAAATCATTAAGTCATTTTGAAGCTTTGCAATGAATAAGGCATTATACTACCAATTCTCAAACCTTATTTTATATTTAAAGCCAAGTCAATTCAAGTTGTTTTATTTGTAGAGAGCACTGAACTATAGACATGGTCACAAAGCAGCTGTACAGATGTTGCTCAGAGGACGTAGACTGACGAAAATATCCTTAATGAGCTAGTCAGACACAAGAGTGAGGGGAAAAAAATAATAAAATCCCTGTGATAAGATGAGGAAGAAACCTTGAGAGGAACCAGACTCAAAAGGAAACCCATCCTCTTTTGTGTGTCACTGGATTGTACAATTACTAATCATTACTCTTCTATGACAGTATACTGTAAAACCCTGTTGTAAAGCAAACTATTCGATCATTTAAAAAAAATAAATGTGCAAACTTGCCAAATAAGAAACATTTAAAATAAATGATTAAAAATATATAAAATTAATAAAAAATACCCAACTTTTTGTTCTATAGTGGCTTTCGTGTGGTTTGTCAGTATATGATTGATTGCCTGACTCACTCTCATTCTGAGGCGATGCTACTGTGCTATCCTCGGGCTCCATGTAGGCCAGTTCACACCAGACTCATTTCGTTTCTGAAGCCTTTTCTTTTTTTTTGGACATGTGTCATGCAGCAGTTACGCTTCCATTTTAACAGGCACGTCGGTCCACACCAGCTGTGTAAAACACGAGCCATTGCATCACGCTGCACTGTGCTGTGCTTGTTGCTGTCTCTAGTATTGTTTTTATTTTTTTTCCACTTGCATGCACAAGGAAAACGTAACCTCCATAGAAATCACACAATCGCATTTTCGATACATCCTGAGCACTGAATACTACACTCACCGGTCACTTTACTACCAATCCATTCAACCAATCATGTGACAGCAACATAATGAATAAAAAAAATCATGCAGATACGGGTCAAGAGCTTCAGTTTAATGTTCACATCAAACATCAGAATGGGGAAAAAGTGTTCAGTGGTTGTTGGTGCCAGATGGGCCGGTTTGAGTGTTTCTGAAACTGCTGATCTCCTGGGAATTTCACACATACAACAGTCTCAGGAGTTTACACAGAGTGGTGTGAAAAACAGAAAACATGCTGTGAGTGGAGGGTCTGCAGGCTGAAACACCTTGTTGATGAAAGAGATCAGAGGAGAATGACCAGACTGGTCTGGGCTGACAGGAAGTCTAGAGAAACTCTGATAAGCACTCTTTACAACCGTGGTGAGCAGAAAAGCACATTAAAACTTGAGGTGGATGAGCTACAATAGCAGAATACCACTCTGGGTTCCAGTTGGAAGCATTAAGTACAAGTATGTACATCCACCATTAAGAGTCCTACATCGTCTTGACGTGAATGGCTATCAAGCAAGGAAGAAGCACCTACTCCAACATACACAAGTTTGCAGGTGATCGCCAGCCTTTTGGAAGAGTGTTCTCTAGTAAGAAAAAACAGAAGTGTAACTTTTTAGCCATAATGATCAGCACTATGTGTGGAGGAAAAACAGTGAGATGTTTTCGTGGAAAAGGGACTGGTGTCAAGAGATAATGAAGCAACACATCAAGACATCAGCCAGAATGTTAAACTCGAGTCTACCACCGGGCCAATGATCCTAAGCATACTTCCAGTTATAACAAAATGGCTTAAAGACAACAAAGTGAACGTATTGGAGTAGCCATCACAAAGCCCTTACCTGAATCCCGTAGAATATTTGTGGACTGAACTAAAAAAGCAAGTCTGAGCAAGGAGGCCCACAAACCAGTTACAGTACACCAGTTCTGTCAGGAGGAACGGGCAAAATTCCAGCAAAGTATTGTGAGAAGTGTGCGGAAGGCCCCAAGCATTTGATTCAAGTGCAAACAATTAAACCCAATCTCACCAAACACTAACAAAATCTCACCGACTCAAAATCTGCTATAGTAAATAAAAGCTGATAAAAACATGTCTCTTAGCTATTATTTTGAAACGTCCTCTTATGGAAATGAAGCAGATACCCTAATTGGCTTAACACATGAAATGTATGATAACATGAAATATCTGGATGTATGAAAAATTGAGTTTGAATGTCTTTAGCCTAGATTTACAGTATGTAAACCTCTGGGGGGGGGTGGGGTGTGTGTGCCTGAGAGTGAGAGTGAGAGAGAGAGAGAGTGAGAGTGGAGGTGGGGGGGGCTTCTTGCAAAGTTGTAAACCGCAGCTCTGACTACAATATGTGTAAGTGTGCATACAAAATCATCATTTCTGCTAAGCGGTGCAGGAAGATCATGTGAAAATCACTAATTCTAATGTTATGGTTTGCAAACTATCTTGTATGATCTCGAACACAGAACTCCACAGCTACTATAATAGTAACACAGATGTCCATTTACCTATTACTGAGCATCCTGAAGTCTTTCATTCCTCTAATATCACAACAAGTTGCAGAGATGACATATTTTCATTTATTTATAGTTACATTTAATACTGTGGAATGTCTGCAAAACAAGTTAGTTCCTCTCATCACTTAAGTTATAGTAACTAAACTAAGTAAACAACCGCTCCCTCACCATACCTTCTTTTCTCTCTATTGAAGGTAATAGACTAAAAATAAATAAGCAAATTTAAAAAAACAAAAAAAAAACAAAAACAAAACAGCATGCTATGTTAATGAGAAACAAAAAAAAGGGCAAAATCTTCTGTCTTGTAGCGGAAAACGTCATCAATGATTAGATGTCTTCTTTGGTTAAAACCGCATGTTTCGATTATGTGCACTATCTGCTACACAAATCCCTCTGAATTAACTACAGAATCAATAACGTGTTAGAATGAGACCATTCGCATCAACCTGTGATATAAATGTACAACTGCCGCTATTATCAGAGCTGCTGTTGTAGAAAATGAATCCACACCTTCTGACCAATCAGATTTGAGAATTCAACAGCGTTGTGGTATAAACGTTGGATGCACATGGTAGGATGGAGTGCTTATGGCAGGACATGCTCGCACTTTTGTACGAGAAGGTATCTCATTACATGAATGTTTATGTAATGTTTAGCGACTTATAAACACAGAGCTGTTAAAGGAGCTGGCAGCGATACCTGTACTGCAGAACTGATCAGTGCAAAATTGTTGCAGCAAGAACAAAACGAGCGAGTGATTAGCGCTCAGGACTGTTCCTCTGTGACTGCTGACTGGATGGTCCATGATCTTGCCATACACACTTCACCTACACAAGTGCACATGCATGGTCCCTGTTTTTCAAACTTAACTGTAAGGTCTTTTTAATCCCTGTCTCTCTTTTCTATCTTTAGATCTTTGATTTGATGTTGCTTGCCATCAGTCTTTCTGGAAAGATTGATACATTCGAAAAGGGATGACATTTAGATTCCTTAAAGCCTAATTAACTCCTATTCGCTTATGAGGAGTTAATCAGATGATATTAAGAAATGTAGTTTTTTTCCTAAGCGGTGCGTCTGAGCGTACAGAACGTCGCTTTTTGCGATGTGAATTTCCTGCTGTTATTTCTTTTGTACATAACAGGATTAGGTCTGAGAGCAGCATCCCTGCTGACTACACCCATAAGCAGGCTAAAACTCTCTACTTCCTGTCTCGCTGAATGATGAGAGGAAATTGGAGGAAAGTCAGTCTGAAAGATGCTCGTACTGTGTCACACATATAGACAGTGTTTGAAGAGAGAATTGTGAATTGCTCTACTCTTAAATATTAGAGATACTGAATCGTGAAAAGGTGCAGCGTTTGCACCGGTATGTCACATTAGTTAACACAACTGCTGTTTCAAAGCAAACTGTTTCTCTCGGAACAGGACTGACTGTAAAATCCCAAAATGACACACACGCCAAAGTGAATCCTGGAGAGCCGTAACAATGTTTACTCAAGTGAACAGTGTGTATGTATTATGAAGACTTTTAGAGTCTACTAAACAAGTGTTGAAAGGGTGAACACACTAGCAATATCCCAGAGCACTGACTAACCAGAGACACCAACGGATGTGTAGTGACTTCACTTTAAATGAATAAAATACAGAAAACAGACTTAGCTCCAGTTTATAGATACATTCATCGAGCATTTTATTAAGTACACTTGCCATGTAGGTCACATTGAAGGTATTTACTGATTCTATGCGGAATTTGTCAAACCTCCCTAATTTGTCCACTAATGGAAATGGACCAAGGCGGGAACACCACTGGCCAGATGTTATGTGGTAGTGGACCATTCTCAGCACAGCAGAACACTGATGTGGTGTTACACTGGTATGTGTGTATCACGCACAGGTACATTACTGGAGATTTTACACTGTGTACACTGGGGCAGCTGTGGTTCAGGTGGTAGAGCGGGTTGTCTACTAATCGTAGGTGGTTCGATCCCTGACCCACATGTCTCACATGCTGAAGTGTCCTTGGGCAAGATGCTGAACCCCAAGATGCTCATGGTGGCCTTGCATGGTAGCTCTGCTGCAGTGGGCAGTGCTCTGGGAAGTGGTGGCTCTGTGGTTAAAGACTCTGGGTTACTGATCAGAATCTCAGGAGTTCAAGCCCCAGCACTGCCCTTGGGCGAGGCCCTTAACCCTCAATTGCTCAACTGTATAAATGAGATAAACGTAAGTCGCTCTGGATAAGGGCGTCTTCCAAATGCCATAAATGTAAATTTTTGTATTGTTCTCCGCTTGATATATCGCTTTGCTTGTATTTCCTCATTTGTAAGTCACTTGGGATAAAAGCGTCCACTAAATGTTATAAATGTAATGTATTGTGAATGTAAGTGTGTGCGCGAGTGTGAATGAGAAACATGAGTGTAAAGCGCTTTGTAGAACTGCTAAGGTTAAAAAGCGCTATATAAGTGCAGACCATATTCCATTTACACTCACTGGCCACATTATAAATGTTAGGACAGTTAGGAACTACAGCTCATCATTCCCCATGCACTATCTGTGTTAATCAGAGTCAGTTCATGAACATAGCACTGCTGTTGGCTGGATATATTTGAGCTGTTTCTCAAAAGCCACTGAGGTGCTACAAAACTCGAGCAACACTGCTGTACTTCGTACACTTGTATCAGCACAAAACACACTACTATGACGTGGTCATGCTGAGAATGGTCCACTATCGAAACCATATCTGGTCAGGTGTTGTCCTACAGTATGGTGGTCCCTGTACAATAATGAATGGGCTGTGTTGGAAAATAATCAACAACAAGGTAAAGTGATGTGGACCATCATGAAGCAGGGTTACTCTAACGACTCCAAAAACAAACAAACAAAAAAAAAACCTCAGCACATCCCAAAGAGTTTTATTCCTCTTTTACCCCAACAATTCGACAATGCTTACATTTAAAAAAAAAAAATGTAATTAAAGAATGGGACATTGTGATGTTTAATTGCTTATAGTTACATTAAATGAGGAAAAATTACAAAACACATCATCCACTTGTGAGTGTCTTGAAGACACTCACTTGGCAGAAAACTATGACTCTAGCAAAGCACTCTCACTGGAGACTCCAAGTCAGCTGTTACTACAGAAAGGATAACTTATTAGAACAAGCATGCTTACCTAGAGTATACCTAATAAACTGTGTGTGTGTGAGTACTGCCAAAATTAGTAACAGGTGTGCCTGTAAAGTTTAAAAAAGAGTATAGTGAGATGAGAATGGAATTGGGAGAATTCAATTAGAGGAGATTTCCCATGGTCTACAGCTAGCCAGCCAGTGAATGGATTCCTTAATTACAATTGAGAGACAAAGCACAAATTAGAAACAGGGGACTAGTTTAAAAAAATGGAGAAGAGATTTCTCGAAGACTGATGTTCTTTGAATAAAGAGGATGTCAGATTCTTTAAACAGCTTTCAATAATTTTAGTCAATAGTTTAGTGAAATCCTTCAGTAGGTAATTTGGTCCAACAGTGAAATTAGGAAAGGAAGGATTCTGGGAATGTGTGTGTGGAGTGAAAAAGGTTCATGGAGATTCCCAAATTAGTAGTATAGAACTTTCAAGCACACCATGCTTCAAACTAGCTTCACTGGGATATACAAGGTTAAGGTTTAGTTAAGGTTAAACAATATGTCCAGAATGCTTTTTACACAATATTCCTTGTTTACATAGGTCAAGATATGAAAGTAATATGACTGAATAGCGTTACATTATCATTAGTGATTAGTTCATAGCTATAAATAAGATTTGAAATGCTTATGTTTTGTTTCACAGAGAAGCAAATTTCTAAACTGTTATGAAGCAGAGGAAAAATCTTCTCATACTTTCAGTCACCTTTAAAACATTCTGCTTTTGCCATAGACTTTCTTTTTATAAAGGTATGTTATCACTTCACGAATCAGACCAGAGAAGCTAATACATTTTTGACTCATTGAAATACTTCGCTGGTTCCACATCAATAGTGCGGTCCACCAGTTGATGACCCCTGACCTACACTCTAAACAAGTTATTTTTCACCCTTTAAGTCAGTGACAGGTGTCTATTTACACGCTAAGCTCTGATTAATGCCACAGGAATAAACCTGTGTAGCTGCCATGAGACCATCAAGTTGTCTAGAGACCAAACATAAGCTGCACACAATGCATTTATAAATGTGAAGTCATCAATACATATTTGTTGACAGAGTATTGACGTAGTATTACAGCTCTCTCCATGCTTAATACTAAACAAAGGACAAAATCGGTCAAAGACTCCAGATCTCAATTCTAACACCAAACATCCTAATTTCTATGTCATCAAGAATTGTAAAGCCCTTCTTTGGCCTCAAACACTTGAGCGAGGCAAATTCCCTGCCTGATGCTACAGGGCAAATAGTGACCCATGAGATTACATATTCACTTTTAATCCACAATGAAAAGTTTGCGCTCTCCTATTTTTCACCCTCATTCATTCTGTTGCTGTTTCGAAATGCAGAAAGCATTGGAAATGAAGCTGACTGTATCAGAGAAACACAGCAAATCTGCATGAGGAGAAAGGGGGGGAAAAAATCAATATTTCATCTAGAATACTGTACACCAACTTCTCCCTCAGTGCAAATCAAACAGACTGGTCATTAAAATGTTTGACTTTAAATGTACTTTTAAAGCCTCTTGGTGAGAGCAAAGGTGATGAATTACATAAAGGCTACATATTGGCCTGGTGAAAAGTTTCCTGTTGAGGAATGAGGTTGGAGGCTCTCTAATTCACTCAGGAAAACTTCAATTATTTGCTTACTTTAAAAAAAAAAAAAAAATGCAGTAGGCCAATTCCATGCTGCTTTCACTTAGTGGTGTGATGCACTAAACCAGTTATATCCACCATGACACTTTCAGTGCTACAGAAGTACGTTGTAAGTGGTGGGTCAGCAGTAAATAAGTATCTGCTAAATAAACAAATGCAAATGTAACTATGATAAATGTGCATCTGGATCATGTACTGCATGATGTATGTTAGATCTGTACATTTAATGAGCAAAGAGGTGCTGATTGTTTTTCTTCTTCAAAACTAACAGGGACAATAATGTGTCTGTTTGACTATGAGGTATAAATATACAGTACTATAGAAAAGCAAAAATCTTTTCAAAAAGAATGAAATGAAAAAGTTGAACTACACTCCAACGACACTGACAGAGATGCCTCCGCTGCCAAAAAGTCTAGACCTTCGTTTTACTCATTTATATGTGAGAACTACTTAAAATATAAAATAATTAAAATATACGTTAAACAGGAAGGAAGCTATTGAAGAAAAACTATTTCAGACATTTGACCTTGCTGTGACCTTGACCCTGTTTGGATCAATTCCAAAATCTAATCAGTTCATCTACTGGTTGCAGTGATAATTCTATAGAAATCCTACAAACATTTTACCACTCGTGCTGCGCTGACGAGAATCGCAGATGAGCGGATAGCCTCAACGTCAACCTGATAAATAACTCAATGGCTAAATGATTGAATGAATACATCAATTAATATATGAATGGATACATGAATTAGCAAATAAAATAAAAATCCATGGACCTTGCAGAACCTGCCCCAGTTGGCCTTTACTTACTTCTGTCTCTGCATGAAATCATCTAAAAAGCGGTCTATTATTTAATATGTTACTTTCGTTATTGAGACATTTTTGCTAGTTCAATGAATGTAAAAATGAACATTTTTATAGGGTTACTCTTTTCTACTGACAGACTAAAGCAAAATAATGCCAAAGACAAACGTCCAAGACAAAAACTAGAGATGATTTTTGGACAACGCTGTAAATCTTAGCACACTGTGGGCTATTTATACGCATGCTTTTTAGCATTTATTTAGACTGGAACGCTGTCACACTAAGAATTAAAAGAGGCACTACTGATTTACACTTTCGCACCATTGCATAAGCTTTTGTGGGAGTGTCTTTCTCTTTCCACTGTGTAAGATGATTGAAATGAACCACACCTGATTAGAACTAGTAGTATAATCATGGCTATGTTTAAACAATGATGGCGTTAAAAAAAAAAAAAAACATTAAATTTTTTTTTTTTAAGTGTTCAAAAAACCTATTTGGAGCTGCAAATCAAACAGAGTTCTTAGACAGCCTTAGACAGCACAGGTGTGAATTTCCAAAATCCCAATAATCCACATCAATCAGAAGGCTATAAGTAAAAAGGAACATATCAGTAAACTAATGGTTGGGGTGGGATGGTTAAATGTTGGTGTTTGATAGTACGCAGTCAGTTTGAAGGCCAAGCTCAGTTACAATAGTGACGTGCTTCCCATCTTTTCTGTGAAAGAGAAGTGAACCTCGGGGAGACTTCAGCTTCAGCTGATATTTTCCTTGTATTCTTCTCTCAACAAGCCGATGAGAGCCTCTTTTGTGCTCGGCTCCTTTACACTTTTCCTAAACAGTTTAGGATTTTGGGGGAAACAGTAGCGGTTTATTGAATGGGAGCGTGGGTGGGCATGAAAGCCAGAGTTTACATGCGGGAGAGAGAAGAAGAGAGAGAAAAATCAAACAAAGCCAAGAAACATGGGGGTTGATGATGGCGTTACATCATCAAAACAGAAACCTGAAACCATTTACATGTCAAACAAGGCTATATCAAGTCATAAAAACAAAATCATACAAAAGCCCAAACTGACACACGAAAAACAAGTAAACGTAATTATAGTAATTTGCAAAACCTCTGCTTATGGATAGATGAGAGTCATCACTCATCAAGTGAAAAGAGGAAAATAGAAAAAGAAGAAAATGGCTGTGAAATACTGTGTTTTCATGTGGACATAAAAAAAATCTCAGAACAAAACTGGTAGGTGCTTTGGAACAAACTATTTTTCTAATGAATGGGGAAAAAGACAAATATTTGAAAAACAACACTTACAAGATACAGATTAAAACAAATACCACAAAAAACATCCCATGACATTTGAGTTCAAATCGAAATAGCTGTTTCAGAACTTTTTGCCCCTGTATCTTAGTGTTATGTACACAAACACTACAGTATATCTGATAAAAGAAATTGTTTTGGATATATTTTTTAATTTGATCTGAGGAAATGATTAAAAAAATTTTTTTAAGATGAACTTAACCCAATCCTCTCTAAAACCATAGAATATTATTGGCACCCTTAGTAAATATGAGCAAAGGCTCTCATGGATATCAAACAATTGTAAACACAACACAGAAAAATACACAAAAAATTGTTAAATGTGTGTGCCACAATTATTGGCACCCCTATGAATTCATATGAGAAAAATATATTTGAAGTATATTCCCATTGATATTTTACATTTTTTAGCACACCTGGGTGACTACGAACAGGAAATTGTTCAACCACGACTTTCTGTTTCAGAGGAATATAAATATGAGTTAATACATAGGCCAAATTCCCTTAACATTCATACCAACAGGTAAGAGCAAGGAATAGAGCTGTGATGTGTGGCAAAAGATTGCTGAGCTTCACAAAATGGGAAGTGGCTATAAGAAAATAGCACAAGCATTGAAAGTGCACATTTCCACCATCAGGGCAATAATTAAGAAGTTCCAGTCAATTGGAAATGTTAGGAATCAACTGGAATTGGACGTGTGTCTATACTGTCTCAACACACTGTGAAGAGGTTGGTTTGAGTGGCCACAAATTCTCCAAGGATCACAGCTGGAGAATTGTAGAAGTTAATTGCGTCTTAGGGTCAGAAAGTCTCCAAAACTACAATCCGAAGTCACCTATATCACCACAAGTTGTTTGTGGGGTTTTCAAGAAAAACTATCTCAAGCGTCTTCAGATTGCCAGACACGACTGGAACTTCAAATGGGATCAGGTTCTGTGGTCCAATAGATAAAACCAAAATAGAGCTTTTTGGCAATAAACACCAGAGGTGGTTTTGGTGCACAGAGAGGTAGCCATATGGAAAAGTACCTCATGCCCACGGTCAATATGGTGGTGGCTCTTTAATGTTTTGGGGCTGTTTTTCTCCCAGAGGACCTGGACATTTTGTTAGGATACATGGCATCATGGACTCTCAAATATCAACAGATATCAAATGAAAACCTGACTACCTCTGCCAGAAAGATTAAAACGGGCCGTGGTTGGATCTTCCAGCAGGACAATGATCCAAAACATACATCAAAATCAACACAAAAATGGTTTACTGACCACAACATCAAGATCCTGCCATGTCCATCCCAGTCCCCTGACTTGAAACCCATAGAAAACCTGTGGGGTGAACTGAAGAGGAGAGTCCACCAGTGTGGACCTCGAAATTTGAAGGATCTGGAGAGATTCTGTATGGAGGAATGGTCTCAGATCCCTTACCATGTATTCTCCAACCTTATCAGGCATTATAAGAGAAGACTCAGAGCTGATATCTTGGCAACGGGGCGTAGAACAAAGTATTGACTAAAAGGGTGCTAATAATTGTTGCACACCTATATTTAACAAAGATTTTTTTTTTTATAAACCTGTGTTGTGTTTGCAATTGTTTGATATCCATGAGAGCAGAGTATTTTTGTGAGATTTTTAAACAAAAGATCAAATGGTTGGACAATAAAGACAATTTTTCACAGCCTTCTTTGCTCATATTTACCAAGGGGGCCAATATTAGTGGAGGGCACTGAATTACTAGTACAATCTCTTCTGCGGTCATCTTTTATCCCCTTTCCCATATTGCTGCATTGGCACACTTAATTATACACATAAACATTATATTTGAACCTCAGTGAATAGCTTAAATTAAAATGTTCACGCTCGTAAGAGAGGTCACAACAGTCTCATTACACTGGAGGTTTCCAATCTCAAGCCAGCGTTCATGACTGTAATTGCAGTTCGTTAAGAGTTTAGATTAGCTCAGGGCTGACCTGCTATTATTGTCTTTCTTTCTCCCCCCCGACATATCATTATGAGTACATTTAACTCCTTCTACCATACATTTTATAATAACTGTATTAATATCAGAAAACCACTGAAAGGAAATGTTATAGTAAGTAAAATCAGATCACTTTCATCTATAAAAACCACACTTCCACTGTAAGGCCATTAGATAATGAGAGGTTGTGGCTTTTGAATGTACTGTCCTAGTTGTAGCACAATGGGACTCCGAGAGTCTCATTTATTCTCCTCGTTAGTTCTCACCAAACAAGTGTAATGAGTACAGACACTTCTCTGCTGAATCAAACATACACATATACACGAGAAAAACCTAGATAGCTGATGACATAATTCAGCACATTAGGGCAACAGACTGGTGCGCCACACTGCGAAATGCTGTCTATGGATGAAATGGAAAAATATTATACAGCAGAAATGAAGAGATATGCTCTGTTTTTCTTTAACAATGCACAATTTAAGTGTTGCAGCAAGAAATATAATTTATTTATTTAAATTTAACTCTGCAACAGAGACCTAGAGAAAACACAGATTATCCGAGTCCATCAAATTTTGAATGTGAATCCCTGTAAACTTCTGCTCTCACAGCTTTTGCCCTTACATTTAGGCCTTAAAAACAGAAGTAAAGCCACGGCTTTGTCTTTTCCTAGGTATAGCTCAAATTTTTATAGTGGTTTCTACCGTCTCAAATGAGATTGTGTAAAAAAAAAAAAAAAAAATTTTTAAAAGCCAGAGAGTGTACACCCACAGGAGACAAACTTTGCGGTTGTCACACACCCACAAGAGACAAACTTCATGTGACTCAAGTATCTGCAGGGGTGGGAAAAGTCCAGCAAAATAAACGTTCTTTTGATGTACACTTGTAAATGATGGCAAGTTGTTGTTTTTTTTCCATGGAAAAAAAAAACAACAACAAAAAAAAAACAAGTTAAAATCAGTGCATGTTCCGGGGAGGGGGGGCTTACTTTTGTGCAGCACATGGGGTGGTGGAGCTGTGGCTTTAGTAGTGCACCCTTGGTCCCTAATTGTAATGGTCTGCACTTATATAGCGCTTTTATCCAAAGCACTTTACACTGTGTCTCATTCACCCATTCACACACACACCAACGGTAGCAGAGCTGCCATGCAAGGCACTAACTTGCCATCGGGAGCAACTTGGGGTTCAGTGTCTTGCCCAAGGACACTTCGGCATGTGGAGTCATGTGGGCCGGGAATCGAACCGCTAACCCTGCGATTAGTGGACAACCCGCTCTACCACCTGAGCCACAGCCGCCCAGTTGTGGTCCCTAATTGGGGCTTAGTGGTTAGCAGGTTTGCCTCAACTTAAGGGTTGGGGGTTCAATTTCCGCCCTGTGAGTTCTCCCCATGCTTCAGGGGTTTCCTCCAGGTACTCCGGTTTCCTCCACCAATCCAAAGACATGCCTTGTAGGCTGACTGGCATTTCTAAATTGTCTGTAGTGGGTGAATGTGTGTGAGAGATTGTGCCCTGCGATGAGTTGGTACCCTGTCCAGGTTGTCCCCTGCCTTGTGCCCAGAGTCCCCTGGGCTAGGCTCTTATGTAGGATAAGCAGAACAGAAAATGGATAGATGGATTCTGAACTAAAGCTGACCTGCAGTAAGCAGGAAAAGGCTATGGTCACAGTGACCTTCACAATCCCTTGCAATGCATCACACAGTGTACAAACCAATGTGGTTTAGTTTGAATCAAAAGGAGCCGGGAAAAAAACCCCAAGATGTGCTTCAATACTCTCAAGCTTTTTACTCAGGGAAAACATCAACAAAACTCCGAGTTTAATTTTCATTCCTTTTAAGAGCTAGAGCTTTGATTGTGCCGTTTCATATGTGGCATAATTTGCATGCACAAATAAGCAGTTGCAGCTCTTTTCAAGGACAGCGCCTCTCGGAGTGATCCAAAATTGAAGCTACGCATCATCCTTGACATTGACTGGCTTACTAATGTCAACAACAACAAACAGGCACCAATCACCACACAATAACGTGCAACCGAGCAATGGCACTTCATCTCGCTTTCATACAAAACAACCTTTGCAAATGCTGATACAATTTGGACAAACAAATCTTGCATGACAATTTCTATAAAGTCAGACGAGGGTTTCCTTTTTCCAAGAAACACCGTGCATTCTATGTACTCTCAGAATTCGGATAATGACGTTTATACCCCAGTGCGGCTGAATACTCAATTCTGATTGGTCAGAAAGTGTGCATTATTTTCATATAATAGCACTGCTCGGAAAGTAGTTCCAGCTGTAACATGAACAAGGTTAATATTAATGTGCTCATTCTAATGTGTTATTGTTTCTATAGTAACAACTCATACACAGGCAGTCCGTACAGGATTTCACAGAGTTTTATTTTGGTGATTGTTGTGGCCAAAAAAGCTTGATTGTGCCGCATTTTATTTATTTATTTTTTGCAAAGCAACTTTTGCTGCGAATACTGCGGAATTTATAAGATCGCAATATCCTGGACGGACTGCACAGGGACTTGTGCGATGCACACTTCACACAATCTAAGATTAATAATAAACTGATTTTTAAAAAACCCCTCTTGTTTAACAAGGTAAAATATATAATTGATGATGTGGTGACGTTTTTTTTTTTTTGAAGACACTTATTTAATGTTTATGGAAGGAGTCTCTGTTGTAAGCACTTTGTAACAGTCAAAGTTTCCCAGCACAGGAAATTCTTCAGGACAGACTGTGTTTTGAGAGAGCGCGCGCGAGAGAGAGAGAGAGGCTGGTGAGAGAAAGAATGTTTATCGCAGCTATAACATGCAGTAGGTGAGAACAGGCACTAACTTTAAACAACATTAAATCTAACTATAAAACCGTTAAAATGTGTGACGTGTCATTCATCAGTAAATTAAACACTGTAATCGTTGCGGTATAAGTGGAATAACACACACCAGACCATGATGTTATACAAAAATAATCTACTTTAGGGGATGTGCATTATCTTTGTACAAGAGCACGGTCTTAAGTGTGTTACTATTTACCTAGTACAGCAAGCCAATCTGAATAATGTCTTTGAAATAAGGAACAAGACGTTTAAAAACCAGTGACTTCTGAGAAAATGCTATTTTCTACAATATTGTAATAAGGTATTGAAGGTGAAGTGTGATCCCTTTAACAAGTCTGTTTCTCTGAACAACTAAGTGAACTGATAAAAAGACACTATACCAAAAAACTATTGTAGCACATCCCATACAATAACATTCATAACAGCTTGATAGAATCATGATTTCAAGGACTTGAACATTGGTTTTAATTCAAAATAATCATCAAAAAGGTGAAGAAGCACCCAAAAAATGAAGTTATTCATATTCTTGATGGCAGTGAAAAAGTCCGGATTATCAACTTTGAGTTACTTCATAACTATAAAAAAATCAGTCTCTCACTAGTCTCATGACAACAAATAAGACAACAAATACAGCTCGTCTTGTTACAGAGAAACGAGAACGTGCACATGTCTGTCCTGTAGACTTTCCCAAGGTGGAAAACTTGTAAAAATAAATAAATAAATAAATAAATAAATAAATAAATAAATCAATCTGACACTGGAGACTCCTTCCATAAAAGTTAAGTAAACGACAGAAAAGTTCATCATTCCAATAATTGCACACGTTTTCAAAAATCTGTTTAAGAGGAGCATCTTCTAAACAAGCAAGTGAATTAGTCATTGTTATAGAAATATGACATAAGAATGCATTTATTAACTTTTTCTGAATTATAGCTTGAATTAATGTCAGAGCTGCTGTTATAGAAAACTAATCAACACCTTCTGACCAATCCGATTCGAGAATTCAACCGCACTGTGAGATAAAACTTCATAATCTCCGTCAACCTAAGTATCAAGTTTCAAAATAAAACGAGTATGGATGAAGAAACTATGACCTTTTCATTACTTACTGTCACGCCAAGGAGGAAGTTAAACTAAAACAAACTGGGGTGTTTTGATATGTGTAAAAAAAAGTCAGAGGCTGAGATGCTAATGGATTCTATTTTTATTCCCGATTCACAAAACACTTCCAGGTTCTCCAAACAGAGCTGTGCTGAGTGACTATAATGATCACATCGAGCTGAGAACAGAGAGCACTAATCTGGATTAATTATACCAGCATTAGGTCAAAGCTTCAGCTACTGGGCCTGCGAGAGATTAAAGTAGTGAAGAAGCACTGCACTTATGTTCTTGAGTGAGTCAGTCCCATTATCATGTCACTAATAGTAGGATGACACAGGAGACACTAATGATATATGCTGTCTTTTTTCCTTTTTTTTTTGAGAAGAAATTGGAGAAGCTGAGAAAGAATGGAGAAATTTGTACAGACACTAACTTGGATGACACTTTTCTGTGGCAAGACTGCTTTAGACAAAACTCTATATATACAGTCATGATGCAGCCTATCAAATAAATCTTAACTTGTTAACTGAGATTTATTAATCTTTCAACAACATGTCATAACATATCAATCATAACGTATCAATAGAGCTAAGGAATGGACAAAATGACAAAAATATATCAATTCTCAAATGCATTTCTATGATATATCATAAATAAGCTTGCTCACAAAATGTTAGCAGTAATGTTGCATTAAAAACATAAATAATAATCCTTTTTATTTAATTTAAATATTAAAAAGCAAATGTATAATACAATTCTTTACAAGTTCCTATATTAAACAAATATTAAACAAATATAATGGTTAAGACGTTCGGAGGTTGTGAGTTCAAATCCCAGCACTGCAAAGCTGCCCCTTAAGCCTCAACTGCTCAGCTGTATAAATGAGATAAATGTAAGTCACTGTGAATAAGTGCATCTGCCAAATGGCATAAATGTAAAAAAAAAAAAAAAAAAAAAAAAACATAATTAAAAAAAATTATATATGCAATTTGTATCTTTGATTCATCTGTCCAGAGCACATTATTCCAAACGGTCTGATCTTTGCCTATATGCTCATCGGCAAAATGTAGTTTTGCTTTAAAGCGCACCTAATATGTTATTGAAATGTGTCTATTTTTGTTTTAATGGTCTCGGACAATAGGTTTACATGCATCCAAGGTCAAAACGTGCTCATAATTTAAATTACAACATCACCTTTTCCCCCTCAGTGTCACAAACGACTCGTTAAATGATCCGTTCTAAAGGATTCATTCTAAACTCCTCCTTTCAGAGAGCATACTCTGCTCTGATTGGTCAGATGTCCCAGTCTGTTGTGATTAGTCTACCACTGTCAGCGTGTTTCAAAAAGGAAACGCTGACTACCATAACGAGTTTCAGCTCCTTCTGTCAGCGAGCAGCCAGAGGTGGGGCTTTCTCTTACAAGCCTACATAGGTTAGTACAGTCTGGAATCACTAATGAGTTTCAGCTGTTCAGAATCAGTTCCTTCTTTTGGGAATCCCCTGAAGCACGGGGAGAACCTCCATGCACACAGGGTGGAGGTAGGAGTTGAACCCCCAACCTTGGAGGTACTGTATGAGGCACACATGCTAACCACTATGATTGTTCCAATGAAATAAAGTCCTTTTTACACATCAATTCACTTAGCATTTAATAATAGAAATGTCTTGGTTTACTCATATATAATGCTTGGTTAAATTTGCAAATTGAGGTCATTTAAACAAAATTGCTGGTTGATACTGAAAGATGGGGAAAACTGTGAGCAAATTATGAAATGAGAGAACGAGGAAAACAAATACTGTAGACGAAGTGGCTGGATGAATGAAACCCAAGTCAGTGTGTTTGTGTGTCTGTGTGTGTGTGTGTGTGTGTGTTTTGTCACTATGCTTTGAGGGGTCCTGTAACCAATGAATCTTTGCCTTGAGTTATGACAGCTTGCTTATCAAACAGGCCAGATGTGACAGAGCAGTGCAGAAAACCAGTTATCTTCTTCTTCTTCTTCTTCTTCTTATCTAACTTTTTCTGAAATCCTGCTATTTTTTTAAATGGCCATATTGTATTAAAGTGGAAACAATATGTGGACCCCTAAGACAGAGTTAATTGTCCTAATCAGGAACACACACACTCTTATGCTGCATTCAAATAAAACATGTAACGCGGAATTTCCAACCTCCGACTAAGAAATACTGTCCCCTCAACTCAGAATTTCTACTCAGCACGGTCTCCTCAACCCTGAGTTCAGCAAGTGATATCAAATCAACAAGGCTGCTCACAACATCAACAGTAAACAAAGTAGTACTTCTTACCTTTAAACGAGTTATGCTGCATATACTAGCTTTGGATCAATCAACATACAGACATATTTTGTTAAATCCAGAACCCTATCTATACAGTTAGCTCTTTTTTGGAGGAAAAATATACATCGCTCATCACAGTTAGCTGGCTAGACTGTTGCTAAGAAACATGGAGGTGTCCAGGGTTCTCCTAGTTCAAATGCTTAAAAGGTCGAAAATGATGCAATTCCCACTTCCAAGGTAAGTCAAGGTAAGAAGACAGCATTACACCTAGAGGCAATTTAGTTGCCAGTCTACATAATAGCATGTTTAGGTAGGTTGGAGGAAACCAGAGTGCTAGAAGGAACCCTATATATAGACACGGGGAGAACATGTTAAACTCCACACAGACCGTAATCAAGCACAGAATCAGCACCATGCAGCCCTTGTATTGACAACTCGTTTGAGAAATATAATTTGACCAACTTGCACCAGAACTTCATAGCTAATTAAAAACAAATCGTTCCTGCTAGTGACTTCAGAGCCAACAGGAATGTTTACTATAGTATGAAATTAGACAACTGTTTTGATAAAACAGCTGCACTTAGACCACTTAAGACTTTTTTTTGTTTTTCACTTCAGGAGGATTGAGGACTGCATGTGCAGACTAAACACTCATTACTGATCAGTAGCTATGTCTGGTTTTATTTTGAGGCCTCTTGAGAGCAGTTAATTAAAAAGACCTGGAGACACACAAATATTGTAAACTCCTGCAATTCAGTTCAGAGAAAGCTTACTTCCTTAGTAAGTCTCATCAATCTAACAGGTGGGAGTTAGTTGTTCCAAATGCAGCGGCGCTGACTCTAAATGCAATGGCCTACATTCATTGTGTCGAACTATTTAGCAAAGTGCCCTAGGCTTCAACTTGAGCAGTCTCTAAACTTCATTTAACATCTATTAATGATATGGGTCATTATAATTTTAGACTCATAACACTTTCCAAAAATGAGAAATGACTGATACACTTACAAAACATGAGTGGCTTTGTATCTGGAGATTCTTAATCTAATCGAAACGTGTGGATTGATTGATTAGTTGATTGGTAGATTTGCTGACTGACTGAGATGGTGGTTACTTGTCTACCCAAAAGAACCGATATTAGACCCAACTGGGCCAACAAAGAACTTGAGACCAAAATAATAAGGTTTACATGCCAGTTTTACTGTCTCCGTGGAAAATACCCTTATATATAGCCGTTTGTAGCACACTGTATTGTGCTTAACAAATAAAATTGACTTCTTTACTTATTTAGTTACTTAAAGCCACCCATACAGCTTCTTTGTTTTGTCCCTCTGAGGGACAGAGTTTAGAACTCTTAGAAACTGTACACAGAAACCCTACACCAAAGGGTTACCCTTTTTCGAGAGGGCTCCAAGTTGAACCCCTTTAAGAAACTAACCCTAAAGTGTTCTAAGACATCAATTTATTTTCCATTGTTCACTGTTTCCCAGTATTTCAAGTTCCAGAAGCCAGCTATAAGGTAACGATGGAAGTTCACCCAACTGCATGGAGTCACTGATCAAGACCTCATCTTCCATCCCAACCACCATGGCCACAGGGTCCAAAGTCCAAACCCAGACTCTATTTAGCGGTAGTTCTGTAAAGCTGGGCTGAGCCAACCATCAAGAAGCGTCTTCTGCGGCGTTATCAACTGCCAGACTGTGGTCCAGACACAAACCCAGCAAAGTATTTCACATGAACGACCCGAGCACTGTAATAGAGCTGATCAACGCATGGGGGGAAAAAAGAAATAAAACTGGCCATAGTTTAGCGAGTCGAGTGTTTTAAACATGAACCTTCTTGCCAGATGCTCTGTTGAGGTTTATCCAATCACGTGCATTTATGTAAAATATTTAGCTGAAGGAAGTTCATCAGACCAGAGAGAGCCAGAGAGGTCAGAAATGGAAATAGAATCTTTAAAGTTGAATGTACAGAGACGTGTGCGTTTATTTCCCCCGCAAAAAATTCAAAACATATGTGACTCAAAGTGTGCAAAAATGTTACGGGAGTGGGTGGATATGAAGGTGCGAGAAAAAGAAAGGCCCTGGTCTAAATACCCCTGGTTTAAAGCCTCAAGTGATTATAAATGTGGAAACACCCTTATTTATCTCATTCTCTGATATTTATGTTTGCTCTCTTTTGCAGTGCTGTCAGGTTTTACTGTGACTGATGAGCTCTGCTAGTGTTGTTATTATTACTGGGTATTTAGCCTTCTTCATCGATTATATCATTCCCAGTTTAATGGATTGCTTAAGGACTAGTGTTTGTAGCACCTCCAACTAGTATTTACTACAACCCACATTTTTTTGTGGCTGTTGCTGTTTGTATTGTTTCCAGCACTATACAGGGACTGGGTTCTGCCTCACTTAAAAAGACGCTTTGGGTACACACGTTACCTGTGGCGTGCGACTCTTATACGGCGAGCTGCTCTCCAGATCGGCCAAAATACTGGTCAAAGAGTCGATCTCAGCATCCAGGCTGGAGCGTCTCTCCTCCAGGGTCTTCTCTGGTCCTTTGATCTATAACAAATGCACAGCACATGTTAAACAAAAAAATAAACACGTGGGAAAGTTTACCAATTTAACCTGTGAGTAAACTCGCAGAATAGGACTAGAACATTCCACTGCAAAAACTGAGATCAAGACATTTATTTTGAAGCATGTAGACTCATGTTGTATTTTTACGTCGTACGGATCAGCAGTACGTTTCTGCCGGGTGTAATTTTAGAGAAACTCTAAAGATTTAGATCCATAATGAGCAAGCTAGAGGTGACAGTGGCTTGCTTTAATACAGATATGTGACAAGCAAGAGTAGGAAAAAAGCAAAGCAAAAACACTTAATCATTCACAGGTCAAAGTTACAAATATAAAAAATAAAAAAATAAAATAAATAAATAAATAAATAAATAAATAAAAATGAATAATGGCATAATGGATAGATTTTAAACCTTTATTTTTTTTTTAAACTGTCCCTGTTTACTGTGTGTAGTGAGTGTCATGTGACACAATATATGCAATAATGATGTATGCTTTTAATTTTGTTTTTGTTTTTTTACTTTTGTATATTTCTAGGATCATCTCGAACAATTATGACAATAAAAGCATCCCACTCTATTATGTTTGATAGAAGGTAAAGAAATTAATAAATGAATTAAGAGGCTTGAGCTTTATTAAGGAAACCTAAAAATGATTGCCTTGATATAGATGATTCCACTTATTTATTTTTTTCAGAAAAACAAATAAATAAATAGAGTTAATGTATGCATTCAGACTGTATATCTTAAATAGACGTTCAAACTGCATTGATGATATGAAAATCAATTAATCTTTATAAATAAAAAGCAGTACCTTGGTACCATCACTACTACTATGCTACATGTGGTCCAAATTGATTCAGTAGGATTACAAGGATACATGGTATGAAAGCATGCTGGAAATCATTATGGCTTCTAAATAACAACACGAGAAGAGAAGTGGGTCAGCTGTAGTGTGTGGATAAGCAATAGATCTACAATTTCTGACTGTTGCCCTTTGCACATGAGCGGGATGAGTGAAAGACATCACAGTGTTCTGTGACAGTGTGACAATCAGTGCGTTTACATGGACAACAATATTCCGATATTAACCCGATACTAGGATTAGGACACTAGCATGTAAACAGCGATTACTGATGATCTTAATCCGGCTAAAGTGATAATCGAAGTAAACACAAGTCGAATTAAGACATGTGCAGTATTCCTGTTTCAGTCGCATTATCAACGTGCATTATAGACATGTAAACTCCTTAATCACACTTTTAATGTCGTGCGGGAGTTTTGCGACAGGACACGTACACACACGGTGTGTTTGACGGCAAACAGGAGAGCACGTCTGCGTCCGAAACCACGTACTTACCCACTATATTGTAGGTGAGATACATGTATTAGGTTAAGTATGCGGTTTGGGACGCAGCCCATGGCTTCAAGCGGTCGTCTATTTGCACGTACAGCATGAAATTGAATTTTGAATTGAATCAAATGAAATTTAATTTCGTGAAATTAAAAATAAAAACACCCAAAATTGTATACAGTACCATAACAAAGACAACCTGTATGTCGATATGTGAAATTCTGGAGGGAACGTCGGACGGCATGGCGTGGGGACGTAAAGACTCATGTAAACACCTTAATCACAATATTGTCTTATTTGGAATAAGGTCAATAATTAGATTACTGCTGTCAATGTAAACGTAGTCAGTGAGAGTGTGGGGGACAGATGTTGACAGCATTCTCTTTTCATCTCAAAGAAACACTTGTGCTCCTTTTCAAGCCCTGCTTTCTGTGGACAGGGCGTCATTTCTAACCCCTACACTGCACTTCTTGTACACAAGGAGCTCTTTTCGAAGCCTCTAACTTTATTGTCATAATAGAAGAAAAGAGGCGAGAAGAGAAGAGGAAAGGAGACGAGAAGAGAAGAGGAAAAAAAGAGAAGAGAAGAGAAAAAGAGAAGAAGAGAAGAGAAAAGAAGAGGAAAGAAGGAGAAGATGAGAGAAGAAGAGAAGAGAAGAGAAAAGAAGGAGAAGAGAAGAGAGAATCAGGACAGAAGGTTAACAAAACCCTGCTCTAAAGACAGCATCCTAAATAAACACGCTCTGCTTTAACAGCCGTAACAAGTGCTGAAAAGCTGCGTCTAAACAGGAAAAGGAAACAAAACTTGCAACTGAAAATCAGATATAGAAAGGAAAGGAAAAGAAAGGATAGGAAATATGTGCACAATGTACTGAACGTACAAAAATACCCAGCATCCCACTGCACGTATATCCAATTATAACATCAGACTACATTCAGTGTGTGTCAGCAGTCAGAATGAAGCGACACTGTTTAGAGGCATATAATAAAAAAGACTCTGGCTCCTCTCATCTGGAGGTATGTTCCTATGGAAACTGAGGTGTGATTCATACTTACACTGTTAACAGGTCAATAATGACCAATTTGCGAGATATTTAAGAGGATAGTTGGCGAAAAGAGGTTCGTAATTTTATCGAGAATCCTGTTCTCCAGCACAGAGCATGCTTAAGTGCTATGCGAATGACATAATTAACACGAGGCAGGGATCAGCTTCGTAAAAGCAGAAGGGTCAAAATGTCAGCTCAGAATAATAAAAGAAATGACAGAACAGACTATGCAAGTCAACTAGGAAGCTGAACGTAAAAAGTGCCGAATGGAGAGATTCCCAGTTAAGAATCAAGAAAGGAGAATGTTCGCGATGAGACTCCACAGCCGGTATTTGCATGCGCACGCACATCTACTGTGCATGAAGTTACAGGAAAACAATACAATCTGGGTTATTGTGGTGTTTGCTTATTAAAATTTGCCTCTGCACTTTGACCTCTTCCTCTTGTTAGTTCTGCTTAGACACAAAAATAAGTCAACATCCCTTTTTTCCCTCCCATTCAAGAAGCACGTGAAGAACTGGAACAAGGGAAAGCTGTGGCTTATGTGGCCAAGCACTCTACTGCAAAAAGAAAAAAAATGCACATGTGCGAGTTTGCGTGTGAAAAACGACTTGTATTTGGGGGGGGGGGGGGGGGAGGAAGAGATTCAAATGAATTAATTTCCCTTTTGTGTTCTGTAGTGGGTTTTTTTATCCAGTATAAAGAAATAGAGAATAATTAACACACATGAACAGATTAGCTGTATGCTTAGAAGGTGAACTAACAAGGTAGATTCCTCAAGATAAGATGTTAGATTTGCACGTCCCGAAAACACATTATGCCTAATTTTCAGCTTTGCTTCATTATATATTCTCACCTGGAGACAGTAGCTTTCTGCCTAAGAACTGCTGCTGTTAATCATAAAGATAGTCCTGTGCTCATCCCAGAAATCTTATTCACAATCGATCGACTCATCCATCCATCCATTTTCTGTACTGCTTATCCTACACAGGGACACACAGGGGAGCCTGGAGTCTATCCCAGGGAACTCTGAGCTGGGATGGGGTGGGGGGACACCCTGGACAGGGTGCCAACCCATCGAAGGGCACAACTGCACATACATTCACACACTACGGTCAATTTGGAAATGCCAGTCAGCCTACATCCTGCATGTCTTTGGACTGGAGGAGGAAACCAGAGTACACGGAGGAAACACAAGAAGCACGGGGAGAACATATAAACTCCACGCTCACAGGACACCCCCAAGCCTGGAGGTGCGAGGCAAACGTGCTAACAACTATAGTCTCATTCATAATAGTATTTTATAGTATAGAATTGTACAAGAGCAATCGCCGTCACCCAGAAGACGACTGAGACTGGTTCCTCTTAATGTTTCTTCCTCCTGTCGTGTCAGGGAGTCTTTCCTCATTATGGATCGAAATCTACACCTGGATTTCTCAGACAGGAACAGAACACGCTGTACTGTACTGTACTCAGAATGGTCTCTTGACAAAACACAGCGTACAGTCAGTAAGGGTACACCTCCAAAGTGAAGCTATACTATATCCTTCCCAATAAACGAACAGCATGGGTGGGTGTTGCTAATAAACTAGAAACTCAGAATCCTTTAGCATTTCTCCCATATTTGACTTTTACACATATTCACAATTTAGTTACACTGTGTTTTACCAAACAGACTTACAAGTGATGCAGAATACAATCCGAGTGAAGGTTAAGAGCTGAACCATGCCCCTTCAGCAGTACCACCATTTGAACTGACAACCTTCCATGCTTTATCACACTTTAACCGCAATGCTTCTAGGCTTTTTTTTATTATTATTATTAATAACCTGTCTCATTAGTGCGGCATCTCAAGAATGAGTGGTTGAATGTTTGTAAGAATTGTATGGCGTTATCATTGTAACCAGCAAATGAACTGATTCGATTTTGGAATTGCTCCAAATACGGTAAAGCAAGGTCAAATGCATGAAATAGTTTTGCTTCAATAGCTTCCTTCCTGTTTAATCAGAGAAAGATGTTTCTTACATGTACGTGTGGCCTGTTCTTGGTGCTGAAGGCATCCCCTTCACAAGTTCTAGTAAGTAAGTACATTTTATTTATATAGCACATTTAAACACAGCAAAGCTGACCAAAGTGCTGAACAGAGTAACAAAAAGCAAAATAGAAAACAGAATAAAACCAAATAGAGACAGACAATAAACAATAGTTAAAAAAATTTGATTGAAACGCCTGGGAGAAGAGATACACTTTCAGCCACTTTTTAAAAATGATAATAGTAGGTGCAAGGCAGATATCCAGTGGCAATTGATTCCATAAACGAGGGACAGAGACTGAAAAAGCTCTATCCCCTTTAGTTTTTAAACGGGATCAAGGGTCATACAAAAGAAAACTATCAGAAGATCTTTATATATATATATATATATATATATATATATATATATATATATATATATATATATATATATATATATAGAGAGAGAGAGAGAGAGAGAGAGAGAGAGAGAGACACACACACACACACATATATATATATTATATATATATATATATATATATATATATATATATATATATATGACACATATACACACACATACATATATATACATATATATACATACATACACACACACACACACACCTAATATATAATTTGTTTTTGATGGAGTTGTGTTTTTAATTACTTTTCAAAACTTTGATGATTTTTAAAAAAATAACTTCTATAAAATTATATTATGGGCAGGCATGGAAAATAAATGAACAAAAAGGTTTCTAAACACTAGAACTACTTTGAACAAGAGAACTAGGCTGTAATAACGTGGACTATTTTCCATTTAAAAAATGTTGCATTCCATTTGTCTTGTGTTCTAAAGACTAGGGATGAAGGGCGTGTCTCGTTATCCATGTCACTGTTAAATCCCTGGCTTTCAGCCACTCACTGAACAGAGCAGACGCAGAGAGAGGTGTGAGTACAGAGGGAAAGCAAGACCTCACACCTGCAGGACAGTACTGGTGTCATTTGGAAAGTTGCTAAGGTTTGACCAAAAAGTCGCTAGGTTTGTCGTTAGGTGTTTTTTTGTTTTTGTTTGTTTTTTTTGAAAAAAAAAAAAAAAAGTCGCTAATGGGGTCTGAAAAGTTGCTTAGTTGGGAACACTCGTCTGCACTGATAGCTATATAAAAGGCAGCTAAGCTCAGTCTCTCCCCAGCAAAAACAAAATACAGAGGGAGAGGGAACGTGGGGTTTTTCATTTATGCACATTCTATTTGAAAAGCAATAAAATACACAGAGGACCCAAATGAAAACAATTTGCGCCGCCCTTCCGATCTCTCCACGCCCCCTAGTCGAGAACCACTGTGCTATATAAATGTGGTGCAAGAAGATCTTTGAGATAAGAAGGAGCTTGATCATTAAGAGTTTTAAAGACAAACCACAGAATCTTAAACTGGATCCTAAAATGGACCAGGAACCGATGGAGCGGTGCTAAAATTGGGGTGACATGATCATATTTGGAGACGAGCAATTTCAAGTTCTACTTGTTTGTATATTCATAGCTG
This sequence comes from Ictalurus punctatus, assembly GCF_001660625.3. NCBI lineage: Eukaryota > Metazoa > Chordata > Actinopteri > Siluriformes > Ictaluridae > Ictalurus > Ictalurus punctatus. The sequence continues at coordinate 17,250,149 of NC_030426.2, read as the reverse complement.
CTTGGTAGACAAGTATGTTCAACAACCTACTAATTTACTGTGTTTCACCCAACAAAAATTTGCACTTGGTATGCAGCTTTGTTTAAACACAATGCGCTTCGTGGCGGTGCGGCACACCTCAATTCTGTAATTACATTCTGCAAGACACTTTTTTGAATACCACCGCCTGCTGCACTACACACATCGACCAAGATGGGATCTGACTGATGCAACCAAGCATAATTAAGTCTACTGCAAAGCCGACATTTAATTTACCTGTTAACACAACACATAGCCACCTCAAAGTTAAACACACAAAGAGAAATTAAAAAAAGCTAGCTGGACTCTAATATGTTTTATGTGCAATGCTAGGAGAGAACATCACATGGTATAGCTGAATGACATTTTGTCGAGGGAGCAAATGTTTAGTCTATATTACAGCACTTAACTAGCTTGTTAGTTTTCCATACTTTCATACATTACTTTCGCTACCATTTTTTCACCTCGTCAAGGCCCTGATTACACGAGTGCATTTTCGTTTTTGAAACTTTCGCTACGGTTACGCCTGTCCTCTACGTTACTCCGGTGTTTACGACCCTCAAAAACGGAGACTTTTGGAAATGCTGAAGACCCCTTTTTAGTTTGAAAACTCCGGGCCCACGTTTCAGTGTAAATAGACCAAAACGAAGGCATGGCCTTGCCCACATTCGCTTCCTGATTGGGTCTTCTGGATCATTGCGTATCCTTCCCTGATTCGTCAAGCCCCTACCATATGACCGTTACGCTACCTTGATTATATATGCAATAATACCGAGACTGAACCGCAAGTTTTGTTGGCTTTGTTGTCATTCTTAGCAGCCATTGTGCAGTTAAATTCTGTATTTTATAAAACTGAAGATGCCTACATGCGCAAGAAGCGAGCTATGATTAGAGTGATCGGCAACCAATCTCATTTCAAGCGGCGTGAGCCCTACATGGAATGCCAGTTTGTTGTGCTTGCTGGTAACCATCAACCAACTTCCTGTTTGCACTTGTATGCGCATGCCCAGTGTGAAGGAATGGTCATGTGACGTGTACTCGGTCGTGTTGTGTGGACGCAGATCGTTTCTGAAACTCAGCGGAAACGCCAGTGTGGACGAGGATCGTTTTCATTTTAAAACGAAAACGCTCTAGTGTAAACAGGGCCTAAGGTTTCCAAGCAACCAGAACATGTGACATTACTAATGAATTTATGATTTTAGGAATTTATGACCCATGGGAGGACTTTTAAAAGGTTTCACAGCCTCATGCTACCTTGTTTCATGCAAAATGGACACAATCATTCGTAAAAACTCAGATGCAAAAATGAATACATAAATAACACCAGAGACTGCTTTATCAAATCATGACACGGTGCTCGCTCAGGGTGTGCTTCCACATTTACTGCTGCCTTCATATTCAGCGTGCAAACACGAGGAGAACATTTTAAACGAAAAAAAATTTTTTTAAAGAAATGCTCAAGTTAGACATTAAACTCAGGGTTGTTGGATTAATTCAGCAGCATTCATCCAACAAAATCCTTCTCACTTATTAGAATTCCTGCAACTGGTGTGCGAGCTGGAGTTTTAAAATGCTTGTGATCCGAGCTGTGTCTCTGCTATCAGCAGTTTCAGTTCATGCCTTTAATGAAGCAGAGAGAGGCAACAAACAAGACAATTAACCATGAAGTGGTTGTGTTTACTGGCAAACACAAACCATGATAAACGATTAGAAATTTAATATGCTGTAAAATAACCCAGTTACAACAGCTGCAAACAGCATTACAGACATTAGATAAAGGGAAATACAATAAGGCCATGTAGATATGAAAGTAAGCGAGTAGGGAGTGTGTGTAAAGGCAGCTGCTGTGCAACTCTGTAATCACTTTGCAAAATTAATTAGCCTAGAATTTCCTTTATTGACGATGTTAAAAATTTGTTTCATTTTGAAAGAAAGTGAAAATTGAACTTTATATATATACATATACAGGCTGGGAACCTGATTTTGTTTAATAACACTTTCATGGTATCAACAGAATTGCTGATTGATTCAGTCAGTTCTGTTGACTACATTTCTTCTTACTAATATACACTAGAGATGCACTGATGTATCAGCCAATAATCGGTATCGGCCGATAGCCCATAGCGGGAAAAATAGCTTTTATCTGCCGATACCGATTATTGTTATTATTACCGATTATATAGTTTAAAAACATCCGATGATCAGGGCCGATTATATCCTGTCAATCAAAAGAGGGCGGGAAAACACATTGATTTCATGCTGTGAGTAAAGATGATGTCTCTTGTGTGGAATGATGACAAAACTGCAGTTTGTAATGTCTGCACTGCTAAAATTTCACACCGGAAGTGAGCAGCAGTGAAGTGGGAGTTTCAGCGTCAAGTCTAAATTTTGCCGCGCTGCCCGAGCTGAATTAAAGGGCCAGTACACTGTTGAAAGACTTAAATGAAGATGAGTTGACAAAAAAGTATATACTGCACAGAAAAATATATTTGTATAGTAGTATATTTCATATCCAGTTAATGTTAATATATAAAAAAGTTTATATCATACATTACTAGTTTGATGTTCAGTGATGGAGTAGAAATACTTGTGTTTGTGGTGGGTGAATGTGAAACTAACAGGAGTTTTTTTTTTTACAATTCAGTCAATGTTAATATGAATTAATAACATTCAATAAGTTAAGAAATCTTACTTTAATCTTCAGAATTTAGTTCATGTGTTAATGTTAATTAGAGTAATGTGTTTTCTGTTTCTGAGATCAGTTACCGAGAAACAACTTGTTGAAATGGAGAGAATAAAGTTTTTATTTACATTTCTTTCAGAATTATGGAATTGATTATTATTCATTTAAAAGAAGGCATAAAAGGTAGAACTATCGGTATCGGCCGATACCACTCTGATAACTCTGGTTATCGGTAGAAAAATTTAGTATCAGTGCTTCTCTAATAAATACGACATTTAGGCTTTTTTTTGTACTTCTTAATGTACGTCATTTAAGCCTCTCTCTTTTTGTTGGTTTTTATTTTGTCCACTGTCATGTGTACAGAGTCTGTAAACGCTTTTTCTGCTTCGATTGATGATGTGATGGCACAGGAACATCGCAGACAGTTTGATATCTGATTACAAACTGAATTTATTAGGGTCTATCCATTTCACTATGGCATGTAACTTGCCAATACCCAGATCAAATCATGAGAAAACTCAATTTGGTCTTTTCTGGCTGAATTCAGCCACACACAGACATGTGATGGGTTTTCCCAGGCCACCGTGTCATAAACAAATTCTGGCACATATACGGTATGTAGATACACATACACCGATCAGCCATCACAATGAAACCACTGACAGGTGAAGTGAATCACATCAATCATCTTGTTACAATGGTACCTGTCAAGGGGTGGGATATATTATATCCACGAGTCCCCTTATCTGGATCTGCGTGCTATAAAACCATATGTGAAGCCCACTGTAAAAAACCTGGGTGTTGTTATGGACAGTGACTTTAAACTGGATAAACAGATTAATTTAGTAATAAAATCTAGCTTTTTTCCAGTTGAGGAAATTATCCAAAGTCAAGTCTTTTCTGTCATTTGATGATTTTGAAAGGGTTATGCATGTTTTCATCTCGACCCGCCTTGACTACTGTAATGGCCTTTATGTAGGTATTAGCCAAGCCTCCCTAACACGTTTGCAGATGGTACAAAATGCTGCTGCTCATCTGTTAACAGGAATGTGCAAGCGAGAACATATTACACCAGTATTGGCTTCCCTTCACTGGCTTCCTGTTCATTTTGGAATTGATTTTAAATTTTAGTTTTACGTATTTAAATCGTTAAATGGACTCGCACCAAGATATCTGTCTGATGTAATACAGCCACATGCTCTATCAAGAGCACTTAGGTGCGCTGAACATTTACTTTTGGCCATCCCTCGAGCAAGGATGAAAAGCAGGAGTGGCCGTGCTTTTGCAGTTGCAGCCCCAAACTTTTGGAATAATTTGCCTCTACATATTAGGCAGGCCCAGACACTTTCTGCTTTTAAATCTAGTCTTTTAACTCAGTTTTATTCTTTGGCGTTTAACTCAGTACGAGTTTTATGTTTTGTTGTTTTTAAAAGTGCTCTAGAAATGAACTTTGAGTTTGATATATTAGGCAGTAGGTGAATCATCAGGTCGCAAAGTTGATGTGATGAAAGCAGGACAAATGGGCAAGTGTAAAGATCTGAGCCAAATTGTGATGGCTAGACGACTGGGTCATGGCATCTCCAAAATGGCAGGTCTTGTAGGGTGTTCCCGGGATGCGGTGGTTAGTACCAACCAAAAGTGGTCCAAGGAAGTACAACCAGAGAACCAGTGACAGGGTCCCAGACCAAGTACACCCCTTCATATCAACAGTATTCCCTAACACACCTACACAATATTAGGCAGGTGGTATTAATGTTATGGCTGATTGGTGTCCTGTTTAGGCCATTTTATATTTTGTGTTTAAATGTGTTCAGATATTATTTATATTTTATTTATGTATTTATTGTTTTTTTTTTGGTTGTTGTTGTTTTTTTTAAATAAATGGCATCCCTTTATTGTATACTTTATGGAGTTACAGACACTTCCCACTTAAATTTTTGTGCCTGTTCTTGGGTTTTATAATATTTATATAACCAGCGACAGTTATTGAGTAGCCATGACGAGCCGTGGTTGGGGGTTCTTCTTCTTCTCGATGAAATATTTGAGAAAGGGAAGCGAGGAGAGAAGAGAAAAGGTAAATGAATCACGTGAAAATGAATCACATGTAAATGAATCACATGAATATGAATCACATGTAAATGAATCATATGAAAATGAATAAATAAATTAAAACAAAGTTCTTCTTAAAGCTTTACACTGGGGGAAGTGACTGAGGTGAGCCAATAGGTGTCAGTCTTCACTATAGCCTCGGTGCCACTACAAAGAGGTCGTATGATCAGCGTCTGATAAGGAACAAGGCCATAAGCCCATTGCAGCAACATTATAAATGGTTTAGAAAGATACAAAGATCATGGAGGATGCTTGATCTTACTAGCTCACGTGTGTAGGTGTCCAGTACAGTCTCACCTGAAATCCAAAGGCGCTCTCATCCATCAGTGGAGGTGGAGGGAGGGATGAAGAAGATGGCAATCCGCTGGTGTCCACTACAGGGGGAGGTGGTGGAGGGTAATCACCTGTAGATTTCAGAAAACAAATACCAAAATTAAACGGCTGGAAAAACGTTATAAACCATGTAAGTGATATACGTTCAGGAAAAACATAAGAATGAACCATTAAAGCAGCCTTGCATGCACCAGAGTGTCTGAAAAAAGAATCCTGCATTACAACAGGGGGATGCAATACTTCAAGATTACATTTTGTTCTGTAACAGGCAGAGACATTACATGTCCTCATAAAACTGGCGCGTGTATGTGTGTGTGTATCAGAGTTTGGACTCATATTCTTCCTTAAAGTTTCACACACACCCGTATCATTGTGATAATTTGATTAACCAAATGACCCTAAGCACTGATAAGCAGGTATTTACTAAGATTGAACAAGCAAACTGTGTGTCCAAATCTAGTTAAAACACTGTGTTTGTCCAGCCAGGAGCATGGCAACATGCCAAACGCAGAATTCTAAAGTCCAGTGCTAATCCCTGGATTGGGTTGCTCTAGAGGTTTCAGGCTGAAGGAAGATCCTGCCGCTAAACTAGATCCTGCTTGGCTGTACTCCCAGTTCCATTCTAGACTGAATGGCTTGAGCATGTACTTCTAGTGACCAAACCATAATAGTACTTTGCAAATGAATGGCTATAAGACCAAACAGGAATTAGTTGCCATGTTCTATCTTTGATGAAACTTGTCCAAAAAAATCATTTTCCTCCTTGTTATTTTGGGCCTTGTATTTGGTTTTATTATAGTCTAATTAACATCACTGATGTAGTTTATCAAAATCTAATGAGAAAATTAAAGAGCTGTGGTCATGCAATAGCTCAAATCTGTACTGATAAATTAGACCCAAGTTCATGGCATTTCGCTCAGTATGTTGAAGCTTCCATGCAGAAGGAGGTTTATGTAAAACCTTCATGGCCTCCAGTTACTACTACTCAGCAAGACTTCTTAAGTGGTCATGAACTGGAAAGAAAATCAGTAAAAGTCTCTGTGCCAACCTTTATTCTTCCTCTTCTATACTCTTGCTAGCGCTCTCTCTTCCCTCCTTCACTTGGCCTAATGAGATACCTTTGGGCACTGGAGCAGAATGAAGATGCCAAGGTTCTTCTAAATGGCCCACAAATATTTAACGTTGCAAGTGTTTTAGAGAGCATTTTTCTAAATGGAACAGCCAGAGATATCAGTGGGAAGAGCAAGGATTCAGGGAATGGAGTTTTGTGGTCTTCGCTCATAAAGCAAAACCACTTCTGTAGCTCTTAGACTTCCTATACAGGAGCTCAGTTTGAGTCAAATGCTAAGTCTTAAATCCAAAATGCTAAGAGCAGAACGTTGGTCTCATTCAACACCTATAGTGAAAGGCTTGCCTCACCTATACATCTAATTATACACTGTCTCTCAATGAGCTCACCAACCTGCTAAACCGGTACTAAAGAAAGAAACTGCCCAAGAGCTTACAATGACATTATTGTTACAATGAAAGCCATCTTAAAGCTGTGAGGATCTGAACCAGTGGTATTTTCCTGGAAGCCATGTTGCTATGCACTGGTTTCAAGTGACCTTAGGCAGTGCTTGTGCAAACTGTGATAGTGGAATTTCTTCAAAAATCAAGCATTTCTCAGATTGAGGTCATGGCTCAGGCTTTTCAGGAAAGTGTATTGTGTCTCTCCAAATAAAATATGGACCCGTCTGTTTTAATGAAGAGTTTCTGTTATTAGTCAAATTAAATTTATTTATAAAGCACATTTCATGACAACAGCAGCTGATCATCATTTTAAATAATATTATAACACAAAGAATTCAAAAAAGATTTCAAAATAGCTAAAGATGGAGCAGACCTCACGTGAAAAGGGAGTTTGGGACCAACCACAGAAAAGGCTTGATCACACTTAGTCTTAGTACAACAACGAGGGACAGATTTATAAAAAAAAATAAAATAAAAAAAATGTTGATTACATCCTCTCAATGCTCTAATAGGAGAGTAAAGGTGAAGGTCAATGATGTACTGTGGAGCAGAACCATACAGCATTGTATGTATAAATTTGAATTTTAACATCAATTCTAAACTTGACAGGAAGCCCGTGAAGATAGGATCTTACCTGACAGAATCTGTGCTTTCTGTACCATTCTCAGCAAACCCCTTCAAAACAGTTGTGTGTGAAAATCTGAGTACACACCAAGAGTCAACTATCATGCTAAGTCACCTCAACCACTCACTGCACCTATTTGAACGGCATATCCAACAGATAGTCACTTATTGTATCCTTGTGTTCGCAAGGTTGATTTTCCCGTTGTAAACCAGCATACAGAATGTACACATATGAAACCAACCTTCAAGGTTGTAAAGCTTGTGGCCATCGGAGTCCAAGACTTCTAGAAATGTTCGAAATGTACAATTTTTGAGATTTTAGTGGTGGACTTTATATAGTGGCGCTCTGTGTTTATAATGTAATTCGAAGATTACAAACAAACAATATATTTTGAGCATATCAATAGAATTTCAGGGTGGCATGGTAGCACAGGTAACTCTGAAGCCTCACAGCTCAAGTTCTTGTTTGAGTGGAGTTTCACATGTTCTGCTAGGTGAACTGGCTAGGAATTTCAAGATGTCTAGGAATCAACTTCCGAATGTAATGTAGTACATACTGTAGATTTGGTCTTCTTTTATATAAAAAAAAACAAACAAAAAAAAAAACCGAAAATTAAGACTTTGGCAAACTTTTACCATGTGAAATATATTTCTAACCTTATGATAGTACGTGAACAATACTTAAAGGAACAAATGGCAAAAATCTGATAGATAGAAAGTCTGAAAGCACAGCGTACTGTTCTCTAAACAGACAGTGACTGGAAATCGGTATGACATTTGCATCTTCAGGCACTGGGAACACTGTTTCAGTGAAAAAAATATATAAATATAGAAATTAACAGACTGTCAGCTCATTCTTGCTTGAAGAGATAGCACACTGGTTCCTGTAATGTCTATACAGTGTCTTGTGGTTGGATTGGACTATTGTTAGTCACAAAAACATGTCTTTTCTGATTTCCAACCACAGCATCCAGATCTTAGACTGGAGTGATGTTTGCTGGTCTTAGCCTAGGCTTTAGAAGCCGCAATGGGAGATCAGATAGGCCGTGTGCCATGAATACGAGCCGTTCCATTTGTGCTGACTGGAGAGCCTGAACACTGTGCTCTCACTGATGAAGAGAAGCAGCAGGAACACTTACTTTATGTCACACATTATCACTTGCTCTTTATTGAGTTATTATGCACAAGTGGCTGCTTTGTGTGTACTGCATTCTAATCAGCAATTAAAGTTATTTGAGAGCACCATAAAAGGTTTAATTTGTAATTGGGAACATAACTATTATTAAGGAGCTGATTCAAAATGCTGTGGAGAGTTTGGTAGGATATTACCGCTCATGAACCAAACTTCCTGCAGACTCAAGCACACATTTCAGACAATTTCACCTGTCGTTTTGACCTACCACCTGTTGTCCAAAATCCTATGTCATTAGTCTTTATATAATACTTGTTTTTTACTGCTTGGGGCAATTTTCTAAGCCAGCATATGAAATGCTGGGTTGATGTGGCAGCACATATTTCATAAGTTATCCATAGCTGGATTGAAGAATTAGAAAAATATCTCTCATCATTGATCTAGAAGCAATAAATATGAAGATATAAATTGTGTTTCTCTTTTGCTGAACAATCCGAAAAAAGTACAAAGTACAAAAACCAATTACGCAAACATATAAATATACCAAGTGATGTAAACAAACTTACAGTCTGTCAAGGACGGTCAGAGTATGATAATGACCAGTGGGAAATTCCCAAAACCTTATCCCTGTGGGAAAAGCCTCCATACACACCATGTAGCTACCATAATCACTCCCCACATCCTCACTACCTTCCACAACAGCTTGGTAAATAAATGCTATTCTTAATTAGCTGTAAAAGACAGCGTGGCCGATTCGTTGCATCATGCCGCTGCAAACAGCAGTACACCGACTTTCTCCTAGAAGGGTACAGGAGCTGAAAAAACTGGCGTGTATGGATTTGAGTGGAATTCCACAGGGACAACAGAGGGAAGTTTGAAGTATCAGACATGAAGGGAGATTAAACTATTGCGAGGGAGTGAAAAGAGTGGAAAGGTGATGAATTCAAACAGCTATTCTCAGCAGGAAGATCTTCAAAAAGAGTCATTGAGAAGTGCTTAGCAGAATTGCTAACACACTGCCAGAGAAAGAAAAAGTCAAGGCCTTTGATGAAATAGTGTATACAGTCGTGGGAAAAAGAAACTACACCCTCCTGCAATTCTATGTTTTTATTCATCACTGCCTAAATAACAATTGTGTGGTCCTCACCAGCTTCTACAAACAAGCACATAACCTCAGGTGATGAAAAAAATAAAACAACAGATTTTAATGATGTTGGTTCTCTGAGGCGTCATGACCTCAGAGAACCAACTGTTGCTGCTCATCATTCTGGGAAGGGTTACTGTATAAGGCCAAACAATTTGAAATGCACCATTCGACCATTTAAGACAGTCGTCAATTTTCTAAGGAGTGGGTATACCAGCAAATTAAGTTCAAGGTCAGACCTTCTAATGCTCGAAGATATAAAGAAAAACCCAAGAGCCACATCATGTGACCTACAGGCCTCTGTAAGCACATTTAATGTTTATGTTTATGACAACACAATTAGAAAAAGATTGAACGAGTATGGCTAGGAAAAACTCCCTTCTCTCCAAAAATAATATGGACCATGACTTAATGATATCCTTTGGACTGATAAGACCAAGGTGGAGTTGTTTGGTCATCATGCACCACAAACACCTCATAACAACTTCAAGCATGGTGGTGGAGGGGTGATGATTTGGGCTTGTTTTGCAGACCCAGAACCTAAAAAGCTTGCAGTCGCTGAGACACAGATGAACTCCATTGTATACCAGAACATTCTTGAGAGAAATGTGCGGCCATCTATCCAGCAGCTTACACTGGGCTGAAATTGGGTCATGCAACAGAACAATGATCACAAGCAGGCCAGTAAATCGACATCTGAATGGCTAAAGAAGAAAAAAAAAAATCAAGGTATTGGAATGGCCAAGTCAAAGTCCAGACCTCAACCCCAGTGAGTAAACCCATTGTTCTACTTCTTAGGGAAAAATGACTATATATTGAAATCAGTTTTCATATTGTCACCTGGGATTATTTGTTTGTTTACAGAAATTGGTGAGGACCACATAATATGATAATGACGTCCTGATCAATAAAAACATAGAATTGAATGAGGGTGTACTTTCTTTTCCCCATGACTGTATATCTACGTGGGAATAGCACTGGCCACACATTTATGCTATATAAGCATTACTTGCATTCCTAAACATGCCTTAAAATGTGTGTATGCATAAAAGGAATTAATGAACAATACATAATTGATCGCAAGCTTCGCATATCCAAACATGCAAGGATCAGTTAATTGTAATCATATCATTATTTAATTATATTTCACACAAAATTCCATCACATCCTCAAAGGACTTTTTGCTTGAGATTGTGGCAGATGTGAAGGAGGAAGGGAATTTATACAAGCGTCAGGGTTTTTTTTTTTTTTTTTTGTCAAGAAACAATCCTTGTGCCGAGCTCCTCTGGAAGCTTCCTCTTCTCCTCGCGGTACAATCAGAGAATTGATATGTTCTTCAAGGGTCGATCGATTTCCAGGTCACGGGCTAGAGGACGGAGGAGCGAGGACCCAAGGAAGCATCAATTTGAGTATTGAGAAGCACCCAGGGTGTATCTTAGCAATAAGCTATCCAGCAGGCAAAAGCATGTAGCTTAGCAACAAGCTAACCTGCTAATGTTAATGACAAATCTAATGTTGATGATTACCTTCTCAAAACAGCGATTAGTATGGTCAGTGTTATAGATTTGACAGTGTTATAGATTTGACTGTGTTTGTATATTAACTCAGCTTAAGCCAATACTGCTATAAACTAATTTAAAAGTAGAGAAGGGGAACTTTACACTATATACAGTGTAAGCAGCCAAGTTGATTTTACGTCACTCCGTAAACAGGGAAGGTACTGGTAGTTGAGAAGACTACCCCAAGTTTGACTACTTGAAATCGCAAGTTCCTGCAGCTATTACTGGTTGTAGGTGCAGTAGATGCAACTAATAGCTTTTATAGAGTTCCAGATGCCACACCCATGGGCCACAGAGTGACTTATATTTTCTGTACATTTGTCTGGCCACAAGATTCAGGACTTTGAAAGGTTTTGCAAGATATAGTCAGTAGATTAAACAAAGTTCCTGTCTTAAAAAAAGAATCCTGTCTTTTTAAATTTTGTCTGAGGCAGTTAGTGGTGAGTAAATGAGATCTTTTGTTATGGGAAAATGCCTGTGGTTGACCATCTGCCATGTCAAACAAATTGCCTCTTTCTGTGAAAGCAGGTGGTTCTTGGCCTTGTGTATTAATGTAACGTACCAGACTCTCTAGCAAATGCTAGAAGTCTGGCTTGCATGAAAGTAATGCAAATTCGGTATCGGACTAATGTTGCCATCTGTATAGTAAGCTTTGAAAACGGTTACCTCTCCAGCAGTAGTTTTTTCAACCAACTAAGTTCTTAAACCAACTGTTAATATTTCTCTTGGAGATGGCACTAATTTACAGGGTTCAGATTAAATTAAGATATTTAAAACACCCTAAGGTGTCACGGTGTCTTAAGTTCAAGTCTTATATCATGTAATTAAAAGTTAAAATTTTACTCAATTATATTGTGCAAAACAGTAGTCAATGTCGCTAGCAAGCCAGCTAACTATTAGCAGGACTGTAGTAACTGCAATACTTAGCATTATGCTACTAATACTTTTTCATGAAACCATGGGTTGAGCATTCACACATTTTCCATAGTGAACACATTGCCGCTAAATGAAATGAAAACAATTACATAAAAAGTTCAATAAATCGAGTGCAAAAATATTCAACTCCAACACTTCGATAGAAAGAGCAGTGGATGTTTAGTCGGTTAAAGGTCACAGTGGTTTATAATTTATAAACTAGCAGCTAATCTCACTAGCATGCTAGCTAACCCTAAGCTATTATACTGTGCAAACCAGCATCCAAGATCCTTAGTGTGCTAGCTATCCAAGATCATTTGGCTAAAACGTGGTTAGCGTCATTATTTTGAGATGCATTTATTTATATGACAGTAAACTTGTATTCTCAAATCTGATCAGTAGTTGTTTAATTTTCTAACAGCAGCTCTGACAATAATTCCAGCTGTAATACAATTGACATGTTTATATTAAATGCAGGGTTTAATTTCTACAGAAACATCTAATTCACAGTAACTTGAATCCAAGTCTAATATCAAAAAACGTGTATTATTAACAAATCAAATCATGTAATCGTTGATATGGTGACGTGTTCTGTAAGGAGAGGCTTATTTAATATTTATGGAAGGAGTCTCCAGTGTCAGGGCTTTGCAACAGTCAGGACGGAGAAATCGCTAACACGATAAACTACATTTTTGGTCTTGTTAACTTTAAGAGACAGAATAACAAGAGAGTCTGGTGAGGGAATGACTGTTTACAGCTGTTATAATCTAAGTGATAACAGGAACTTGCCTCACGAACATTCCAAAACATTCAATGTAAACAGTTAAAAAAGCATGATGTGTCATTCTTTAATATGTTAAAATAGAAATCAATGGAAAACTGTTGCAGAGAGGGAGTGCTGTTGGGAAAATAACCAATCTTGGATCTGTAACAGTAACTCTGCTGCATCCCACCACACGCTCGTTCATTATTTTCCTATAACAGCATGACCCAAAGTGTTTAATTCCTTGCTGTTTGGGGTAATATGATTAAAAAAAAAAAAAAAAAAAACTTTCCAACCTGCCATTTCAGTCTACCACCATTACATGTAGGTACACAACATGGCTAAACCGTGGTGGATGAGGGTGAAGGACCGCAGTAATGGGCACCATGTTGCGTTATAAAGCCTACATGCTGAGTTCAGCAGAGTGTAATGCAACAGCCGAAAATAAAATAGAGGAATGTCGGGCGGGCGAGAATGAGGGGCTGCTGAGTGAAGAGGAATGCTAGCTAATAAAAACCAGGTCAGAGAGTGAACCAGGGGGCCTTAAGTTCAAGTGAGGATACAGTGGGGGGGAAATAAGCGTTGGATGCGTCAACATTGTTTTCAGTAAATATATTTCCAATGAGGTGATTCACATGAAATTTTCACCAGACTTTGGTATTAACTCAAGAAATCCACACATATAAAGAAATCCAAACACTAAAGTACATTAATGAAGTTATGTGTAATAAAGAGGAATGACGCGGGGGGGGGGGGGGGGGGGGGGGAGCATTGAACAAAAGAATGAGGTCCCAATAACAAAATGTTTAGACAAAACAAATTAACATGTATGAAGTGATATTGAAGAAATGTATAGTACCATGGAATATAAAGTAGGAGATGTGATAGCTGATACAAAATGCTCCCAGCTGAATAATAATTAAGCAAATAAATAAGAGAGCATTAGGTTGATCGGCAAATGAGACGGGCGTTAGGAAAAAATCCCTATGGTGGTTGTTCAACTAAGATTAAATGCACATTCGTTTGATTTTTAGCACTATGGACAATAACAGTGATGCTGTTCTAGTGGTGCTGATCTGAATAAGGTGTTTTACTGATGAGGTCGGCCAACAGTAGCACAGATAACAACTCATGCTGCCACACAGATTCCTGAGGACCTCTATAGATCTGCAGCCACAGTGACAATACCTGAATAATATGTTTACCAAAACAATTCACTCCTTAACCCCTGTGCTGTATTTATGCCAATGTGAAATTTTTAGTATTCACTGTTAAAATGTAACGGGCCATTCAAATCTTTATAAAGCTCCAAAGTGGCGCAACAGACACAAGCACTTGCTGTAGCGCCCAGAGACTGTGAGGTCAAATCGTGAAGATGCCACAGTGACCCGTGGCTGGGAATCCAAGAGAGCAAAATCAGCCGTGGGGCAGATAGGATAGAGCTTTCCTCCGAGTATATCACCCAGTGACACAGCAGTTCAAAAAGATGTGGTTGGCTGGCTTCACATGTCTCAGAGGAAGCATGTGTTAGCCTTTACCCTCACTGGTTGGTAGCTGTTGAATGATAGTCACTAGTCCACTGACATTAAAAAAAATCTTTCTAAAGCATCTTTTTATTATTATTATTATTATTATTATTATTATTATTATTATTACCTGTAGTTTCATTACACCTTTTAAAAGAACCCAAATTCTTTGTTGTTTTTACAAGATTTACACTTCTTTAATTATTATTATTATTATTATTTGAATTCATGGTGTATAAACTTCATTTACCTGAAGTTACACCACTCGTCCTTCGGTAAAATAAGCACAATGACTTTATAAGGCAAAATTATGAATTCCAGAGAGTAGAAACGAAACAATATGTGAAAATAATTACAACTGAGCAGATTAAACCACACACAAGTTCAAATTACAACAGTCTAGTCTGACTGAAGATGATTTCGATAATGATTTAGTTATATATTTTCTAATAACTTAATATGTCATAAATAAATGCATTATTATAACATACCCTACATCTTGTTTTATTTTTCATTCTCGTATTTATGACTTGAAGAAATGTACTTGCCTGCATCCTTCACTAATACATTTGTAGCCTATACCAATCGTGAGTATTTGTGGAAAGCTACTGCCAGTTTTCTCATTTGTAGAATACACAGACGTGAGTAAAATGTAAATATTTACCTGATATTAGCCTAAATAACAAGCTGTTTAAAACAAGGCCGTCTACAGTAGTTTCCAAAATGAGTGATCACCGTTTATCAAGGGTGAGCGCTGATTATAGTTTACACATTGCTGATATATGATTATACTGTCTATCGGCAAGCACTAAAAGCAACGTTTCATTTGCAAACCTAACAAATTCCCATTCCCTCTCCCATTCAATAAGCCAAGTGGCAAAATATACTCGTAACGGTGTGCATGTTCTAAATGTATTTGCATGTTACTGCGTAAATAAACGAGAAACGCAGTGAGGGGGATCTCTGAGATCTGACAGGAACACCGCAGCCGTAGAAAATTTGAATAAAATAACTAAAAGAAGCAACAACACCAGTTTGCATTTGATGTGTTCAGATTACATTGGTCTGGACTAAGTTATTAAGCCTTATGTCAGTCAGATGAAAGAAATCATCTGAGTTCCTGAGTTTGTGTAAATTTATGGAGAAGGTGACTCACTAATGTGAACCTCAAGTGATATTCTTCAAATCATATCACTGACGTGTTACTGAAATGATAAACACACAGTGGGGGAAATAAGCGCTGAACGCACCAGTAAATATTTTTCCAATGAGGCTATTCACATGAAATTTTCACCAGACATCAGTATTAACTCAAGAAATCCGCAGATATAAGGAATTCACAACATTAAAGTCCATAAATAAAGTTATGTGTAATAACGTGGAATGAAAGGAAAAAATATATTAGGGTAAACTAAGAAGATATACTAATAAGACTAGCAATTCAGTCACAACAAAAGAATGAACAGACAGTGTGTGTCGACAGTAGCTGACTCGCTGCAATTGCTGAGCTGCATTATTGGAACATTTATCAACATATGAAGCCAGTTTCGTGAACCTTTAGTTCAGTTTGGGCTTTTAAAAATCATTTACACACAACTTTATGAAAAGCTTGATAAATGAGGCCTAACGTGTGACGAGCACTGTGTTTGACAGAATGTGTTAGAGTGTAATTTGCTCATTGAAATTTAGCCTGGTTTTGTTTCATTTTCTCCTGCATTGTGAGTTTTGTATTACTTTGTATTACTGGAATAATAACGGAAATGACAACAACAATTTATTGGAATTTTTAAAAAAAGAAAGAAAAAAAAGAAAAAATAGTGAAAGATTGTACCGGATGGACAGCTGCATATACGCATTTATCATCACACAGTATCTCATTACAGACGAGGCACAGGAAGGGTTGTGAAGTGTTTTGTCTGAAATGCCTTTTTATCTAAATTGGCAGAGCATGCCTGGGGTTTCTATAGGAACGGTGAGATTCTCATCGCTGGGTTTCCTGTCATCTCCCCACAGTGACATGCGTGAGTGTGACAGTGACATAACAACCGGTAGACAGTTAACTGATGACCAGCCAAGCGACGAGACAGAAAGAAAACACAAGACCGCAGAGAAAATACAAACTAGAAAGACAGGATAAGAAATGCATAAAGTCCCAAAAAGTTACCCCCAAAAAATAAATAAATAAATATATCATCTATTGCTTCATGCTAAGCACACAATTTCATCAGGAAGCATTGACATTTCTTCACTACACTAACGCGTGGTTCCTGCCATATCTAATCCACACTTTTCCTGCTGCATAATGACAAGATAAAAACGATGAGAAGTAACTAGAAGTACCAGCAAAAAACGTCCGACTTAGTGATTTTAAACCACTTAGCACTTCCAAACTGGTCTATATAATTGGAGCACACGTACAGCGCGTCCTCTTAGCAGAACTTTGCACAAACGTAACGACCGTGCGTTAAATCTGTTCGCTACTGGCTGCAGGCGAATGAACTCAATATTATGACATATTTCCAGAAGCAGACTGAGGACTGACCCTGTTTTGATGAAATGAATGTGTGACACACATCTTTAAGGCATGACAGCAGTCAATCTGCATCCACACAGAACACCAAAAAAAAAAAAAAAAAAAAAAGAAAAGAAAAAGAAAAGAAAAGAAAAAGAAAAAACCCCAAGTGAAGCCTGAGTGATTTTACAGCTCAGAGATGAGGAGGGAGACGGAAACATCACGAAGTAAAGTAAGCACTGGGTGAGATTTTTTAAACCCTTTTCATAAACCACCTACATATATTACAGAAATCAAAGTACGGTTCTGCGGCTTTTTTTTTTTTTTTTTTACGGCTTCTGAGAATACAGTTAACTCCAGAATTATTGGTACCCTTTAAGTGTAAAGCTAGAAATGACCGTATAAAATAAACATTATGTACAGTGATTCAAATATTCCAGTCAAACAAATGGAGAAACTATTTCGTTTTCCTTTAACTAAGATCATTATTAAAAAGATGCAAAAGGTCAGCCGCAGAATTACGTATTTTAGTTTTCAATTGCTACTGGGATTGAATATTTTTAAGATCATGTGAGAAGCGCTGTGCCTGAACTTCCTCAGCTGCAGCTGGAATACTGTGTTTTCGTCAAATGAGACCAAAATCAATCTTGTTCGGCTCTGAAAGTATAATGAAAAGCAAAACAAGGACGACATACAATCAAAAGCCCCCAGAAACTCCTCTGGTAGATCATTGAGAAGATTTTAGCTGAAAATCTGTCTGCTTCTGCCATGTGGTTAAGCCAAAGATGGATCTTTTAACAAGATAATGACGTCAAACATACATCTGTATCATTTTTCCACTTTCTAATGATTTGAAGAGTGAAGTTCGCATGCACAAGTCCAAGGCTATCAAGGAGTTTGAAGTATTTTGTACAAAAGGAGTGTCTACAAGTGTTCTTTAATCTTGTTAGACATTACAGGAAAAGGTTCGGTGCTCTTAGTTTCTCCAAAGAACCTCTGATGTGTGAAATATTTTATAAAGAAGGTCAACAATCCTAGAGTTGTCTGCAAAACTAACGAAAGCATGCTTTAATACTTCTAAGACGATGCGACAATATCTAACCTTCGAATTCCTCAGTACTTCAAAAGCAGGCTTTAGAGAACCTCCTTAACGCTGCTTTATACGATGTCGAGAAGCACTTCCAGGAGCCGCGTTAACCACAAAGCTCAAAAGACACACAAAAAGAAACTTACGAGTGGGACATATTCTGCTCAGATTTCAGCTCGGTGCTCAGAAACACACTGTGTGGGCAAATCGGTGACGTTTGGCTTCTGTGGCATGTACATATGCTTGCCACTTTCTCGTGTCCTTTACGAGAACTCAGCAGTTCCCCCACAATCACCCGGTATGAGAGAAACGAGAGACAGAGCGAGATCAAAGCTTGGCCCATCACACGTACTTAACTATGTCTTTATGACCAAAATCACAAAAAGGCGCACAGAGACAGACCATCTTTCTCACGCTGATTTCATTCTCCTAGTTATTCATCAAGAAACCAAGTTTAAACACCATCTGTAAGTGAGTGGTTAAAATGAGACTTTACCTGAATGATGGGTTTTTCTTTCCTCCCCCCCCCACAGAGCCATGATAATTAGCAACACAGTCTGAAAAAGCTGCTTATATTTGCAACCCGAGCAAAACCAGATTGTAATGGTGTTTGTTTGCACAAAATGAATTCAATTAGACAGTAAAAATACTGCTTTTAACAGTTTACGATAAAACATTCAAACGGATACGTCAAGCAAAAACAAAACTGACTGAAACGGAACTTTCCCCTTTGCTTCAAATGTAGCTGATCAGACCCAATCTGATTAATGTCCAATGTTTACTGCTGTTGTGTGCTGGAACTACTAGGCTAACAGCTTATAGCCGCCTGTTTACCACTGAGTAAACTGCATTCATAACACAGTTCATAACTACAGTCATAACACATTTACCTTTTAGCAGCCAATTTGGATTTAGCTTTAGTTGTATTATTTGTAGTTATTTATTTATTTATCTGAATCACATGATCATTACTGATGTGAAAAGATTGGTAACGCTACCAACGAACCAAACTTAGCTGCTCCTTTTGGACAGTCGTAAGTATAAGCTCAACTAACTGTAATTCACACACATGCACAGAGCAGATCAACTACGTCGCCACACCCATGTGAGCTGTTGTTGATGGTTCCACGATGACAGACCTGAAAGTAAAGAGAGCGCTGAACTATGCTTACAGCTTTCAGCCCTGGCCTGTATGAGCAGAGTGGGGTTGGATGTTCCCTGCTCTGTCAGGCAGATATGGTTCATTCTCTAAAAATGTGAAAAATGATTGATGGAAGCAGCTGCAAGCTGAGCCAAGTAAAAGCTCATATTAACATTCGTCGACAACATCTTTGGGTACGTTTCAAGAACACTACAGTAAAGATGGGACAGGGTCATGGTGGATCCCGGGAACGCTGGGCAACCAGAGAACCTGGAGGGGACGTAACCCACATGGACACGGGTAGAATGTGCCAAACTCCCCATAAACAGTAACCTAAGATCAGGAGAGAACTGGGGACCCTGAAACTACTCGCTGCAACTACATTAAAACTCCAGTGCAACTACATTAATTCATCATTTTCTTCATATTTTACGAAATGTGTACATTTCTCCCTTGCGAGTCCAGTTGAAAACATGTAAGATGGGTGGAGAAGGGGACGGGGCCTCCAGGCATTGTCAGTTCATATCAGAGTGTTCAAAACACCTGTGCAAATCATTCCATTCGTATGTGGATGTTTTACTGGCGAGTATTTGACGTATTTCTGAGTGATAACTCATACTAGAACAGACTGATGTTAAATTGAGGAGCTCCTACACGCAATGCATGAACTTTGGCAGGTCTAGTAATATAATATAATCAGAGAAAATGTCACTGAATATCATTAAAACAATCATTTCTAACCCTGCTAAAGGCAGTAGGCCTGCAAAGGCATGCTCTAACATGATATCGCTCTAAGCAAACGTATGAATTCATACATTCTGTGCCATTTCTTATAAAAACCTTCAAACCATTGAAACAGTAAACACTAGTGATGTGCCCGAATTGTATTTCTTTCAAAATCTGCATTCCAAGCTTGGTTCAGTCTCGAAACTAAATCCCCATCAGATATATAAGCATGCAAGCCTTAGCATTTAACAATAAAAAGAAAGCAAAGAAAAGCGCAGTAACAGAATTGCATGAACAATTCAAACTATTCATTTGCCTAGAAAAAGGTGGTGATGAAAACTATATTAAAAACAATAAACAGGTTTGTGTTGCAGATTATGCTAAATTTGCATATTACCTGCTAAGATTAAGTAAATTCCTTCTTAAATGAAGCAGCTGAGAGTAAAGGCTTTTTTCCAAACAAGACTATGGTGGCATATAGTTAGTCCTGGCATACAAACTCGCAGCCTTAATCCAGGGTTATGATTGACACATGACTACATGTGTACATGCACACACAACAGTGTTGTACTACGTGAGCAGTACTGTTGACATTTCACTTCACATCTGGAAGAGCTCTGTAAAACTCTGAAACAGGTTTCACTGCCCACCTGTAACATGTTTAATGATTTCATTCTCTGACCGTACATTCAAAAGTATTGATTACTATAGAAGATCTAGAAGAAAAACAGACATTCTGGTAGGTTTATACGCTACTTAAATCAAAAAGGTTTATTCTTGCTTTTTCATTCACACCACAATATGGAAATTGGTTAGTTTCAATACTCGAGGATAAAATATAAGTATTTTACACAGACTCAGGTTTCATTGCACTATACGGCCTCAGCTATTTGCAGTATGTGCATGGCACATGTACACTATACAGCCAAAAATATGTGGACGCCAGACCATGACCACTTCCCCAAACTTTTCCCACAAAGTTGGATGGACATGGCTGTCTATAGAATGTCTTCGTCTTAGGATCTCCCTTCACGGGAACTAAAAGGCCCGAAGCTGTTCCAGCATATCAAAGCAAGGTCCATGAAGTTGGTTTGAAAGTGCTTGAGTGGCCAGCACAGATCCCTGACCTCAACCCCACTGAACACCTTTGAGATGAACAGGAATGCTGACTACACGCCACCCCTCCTTGCCCCACCCCTCACAAACACTCATAAAAAGCGTTCACGTCCTCGTAATTACAACTGGTAAACTAGGAATTTTCTGAGAGCTCCGACTTGTACCACCTCTGCAGGACCTCCGCAGCGTCATTTGGAAACACTCAAATTGGCGCCGGCTTCAGCAGTAAAATGTAGTTACGTAGTTATCGCGTGATATCTCTGTGTAATAATTAGTATCATTGACTATTATTAATGTCCTAATAATGCAAGATTAATCTAAAAATAAAAGGCATACAGTACAGTTTAATGTAAATTTGCAGTCAAAATCATCATCACACACGGAGTCCGAGGACGGCCCCGAGTAGAACTTCTGGGTTGTCCTCTAGTAATTACGGTAATTCTGACATGGCGTGTACGCAGCCCACGCTATTGCCAGGCCTTTGGAATGGGATTTTCAACAAGAATGCTCAGGTGTCTACATACTTTTGGCAATATGCAGAGTGTATTTATTATTTGTTTGTTTATGCATAGTTAAAAGTGAAAAGAATGGACAAACCCAGCTTTAAACTAAAGCCACCTCTTTCCCTAATGATCTTAACCCCACTTTATATATTAATGACTATTTTTACATTATGATGAAACCTTTAGGATCATAAAAGCTGGAGAGCAGTAAAGTCACCTACTAGCGAGGGATTCCTGTTGAGTAACGGAAGTGAGGAAGACCCTAAAAACCTGTGCTAAATATGATAATCAATGGCCAACCTTCAAAATCTGCGCCAATGTCTTTTCTATTCAACCCGACATTCTATTCAGTGGTCTATTTGCGGTGCTGTGAAGAATCAAAGTAATAACAGAGATACACTTGTCTTTCTTTAGTCCACCCACGAACACACCTTCGCATTCAATATTTCAGACATTCAAAGACATCTATGTTATGAGCTCAGAGTGTGCCAGGCATTGACCGCACTAGAACAGCCATGTCGTTTGTAGTGCACCCGTGTAACGAAGAGCAGAGGCACGCTTTAGGGCATGTTGCTGGAAATGTCACAGACTGCAGCGGCTGCTGGCGCATGTTGTGCAGTGCCACAGGATGTCTGTGAGTAATGAGTGTCCTGCTGTTCGCCGTCTCATCATCAGTGGACATTAGAGATGTAGTGTCAGCAGTTGCATGAATCGAGGAATGAAATTCAGGCTACAGACTCCAGACTTTTCAAATTCAAATCCAGTTAAGAACAGCAATAGCAATGGTGCTCTTTCAAATGTATTAGTGTGGACATGGTTCAAGATAGTCATTCAAATTTCCCTGGCATTTAGTGTGTGATCACTAGAAATGTCTGTTTAGGGTGCTTTCACATATTCAGTGAGCCCTGAAGCCCTGGTTTTTCACCCACAGTGTGCTTCTTTTTGGCAGTTGAGAACACAGCGACCACACTCGGGTGTGGACCAAAACAACTGGTCCGAGTGGGTCTGAGAGAGGTTTCTTAACTTCTCCATTGATGGCTTTAGGGACGAATGGGCTGCTCGAATGCACCGTCAGCCCTACACACCCCTCAGCGCATTTAATTATTTATTATTTGTTGTGGGTGTTTTTAGTTTGTTGCTATGGTAGAAACTGAAATAGTTTCAGTCATACATGTAATATGGAGGGGGGGCACGGTAGCTTAGTGGTTAGCACGTTTGCCTCGCACCTCCAGGGATATGTGGTTTGATTCCTCCCTCTGCCCTGTGTGCACGGAGCTTGCAGGTTTTCCCGGGAGTTCAGGGGTTTCCTCCAAGTACTGCGGTTTCCTCCCCTAGTCCAAAGACATGCGTTGTAGGCTGACTGGCATCTCTAAATTGTCTGTAGTGTGTGAATGGGTATGCGAGTGTGTGTGCGATTGTGCCCTGAGATGGGTTGGAACCCTGTCCAGGGTGCCCCCGCCTTGTGCCCCGTGTCCCCAAGGCTCCCCGCGACCCTATGTATTATAAGCGGTATGGAAAATGGATGGAATATGGAAATGATATAAACAATATATCATTTCCAATCATCTCTATATACATCGACAGAAAGCCATTGGATCGTTATTATTAGCACAGGTGCCTACCTCTACATTTTGCTGATTTTTGACCCCTTGCCATGGCAACGTGGTAAGGACCTGTATAGTGTATGTTTCTGTATTTCAGTTAAAGCAGTGGTCAGACCAAATGCAATATAATTCTCGAGGAAAGTGAAGGTGAAAGTGCATATGGCTCTGGTCATAGGTGGTAG
Organism: Ictalurus punctatus; assembly: GCF_001660625.3. Lineage (NCBI taxonomy): Eukaryota > Metazoa > Chordata > Actinopteri > Siluriformes > Ictaluridae > Ictalurus > Ictalurus punctatus. The sequence goes on along the minus strand of NC_030426.2, from coordinate 17,226,960 downwards.
ACTTTATCTAGGTTTATTTTGACCTGTGAATATGCTCTCCATCATATGAGACAAAAAATGTTGGTGATCTATTTAAACCCTTTCTAACAACCGCGTAAGTCTATGTCTGTAAAATCAAACTTCATCTGCGGCAACAACCATTTTTCAGTCTTGCTGAAGTGACTAAAAATGTCCTTTCATGCGTTTTGTTCCTTTTTGTGCTTTTGTTTTCCTGTTCAACTGGCTTCAGCAGTTCCTGTTTTGACTGACCAAAATCACAATTCGTTATGTAACAGTCATGCAGGTGTGAAACGTCTGCCACTGATCTAGCTGGCGCACTCTGACGCACTGACACCCTCGCTGTAGAAACACCAACACACAACTTGATATAAATGTACAACTCTTTAAAAAAAATAATTCTAATTTCATTTCGATTCATTACGTTTCGTTTGATTTTTGTGTAACTGCTCAAAAAAATTTTTTTTTAATCTTCTAAATATGCAAAATGTTTTATGTTGTATTTGAATTTATGCTGCATGCTTTTACACTACACTGAAAAGCACCCAAACAAACCAGAAGAAGGGGGGAGAAAAATCTCTGTGCAAATTTGTGTAGAGAAATAAGACGCATTGTCGATCCATTGTACAGATTACTTACAAATGTCAGCCTTGACAACTATGAACAAATGGCCACATGAAGACACACACACACACACACACACACACACACACACACACACACACACACACACAGGACAAAAGTCTGTTTTTTCTTTGCCCTATATCTGAGCTCAATGTGAACACGGCTATTGAAAACCTCATTAACTGTGTACCCCCCCCCTTTACATTCGGCCAAGTGCCTTTGGATTTGCTCCTTATTACTGCTCACTTTATCTCCAATTATGTTCTCTACTTAATATAAAGTACCCTTGGTCAGATAATTGACACATTCACTTATCTCCACTAATACTGAGTCAATTAGCTTGCTGGCCTTTTAACTGCCCTTATCCTCTGTAATGTAGGCCTAATAAGCTCCACTCGACTCGAGGCCACGATTTACCCCGGAACTCTGCAAATACGCACCTCTCCACAGAAAGAAGCATTGGTACACATATCTGAAATCACCTTTTATTCTTTTATTCCCCTTAGCGACCTTCACGTCTGTTTTAAAAAAAGAAAATCTTGACTGTCCACATTGCGACAAAACAGCTTAGTATCATTTTGAGGACGTGGACACTACTGTCCAAATGCAGTACAGATATAGCGAACTAGTTTAGTTTATAGCTAACTATTTGATTCATATTTAACTATTTTGCATTCTTTTTCTAAAAAAAAAAACAAAAAAACAACAACCCAAAAAACAAAAAAAAACTTAACCAGTAGATTCTGCATCAAACTGCCAATATGCCTTTTATAAATCTGATCAATAAAATACGACGGGCTGCACTTGTTATAGGAAAAGAATCGACGACAGAGTGGTGTGATGTGATACTAACATGAATTTGACTGTTTTCCAATAATATCATGTCGAGAAGTGTTTTATTCCTCTTATGCTACAACAATTTCCTAGTGACTACATTTTTTAAAATTTATTAAAGAACGACACGATTCATTTATAGATAAAGTTTACTGTTGTGGAACATTATAACAATCCTGCTTCCACTTATGTTATAACAGCTATAAAACAGTCGCTCCTTCGCCAGCTTCTCTCATTTTTTCTCTCTTCAGGTGAATAAGATGAAATTGGATAAAATGGAGTTTGTTATGTTATCAAGAAACTGCAGATTTCGGCATAGAGAAGGACATCTGTCCGCTCTCAACAAAAGCACGTCCGCTCTCGCGTCAACACAACCCGCACACGTCATGGTTCTCTCGTGAACGCGCGTCGGACAGAGATCTATGCGGAAGTGAAGATATTTTGTGATTCGAGACTTAATTTTTTTTTTTTTGCGCACACAAAGCATTCGTATCGCTTCATAATATTGGGATTAAAGAACTGGAGTCGCATAGATTGCTTTTACGATGGCTTTATTAACTTTTTGGAGCTTGAAAGTTTTGGTTACTCAGGCTGTAAATGAAGGGACAGAAATCTCCCAGGTTTCATTAAAAAGTTCCTCATTTGTGTTCCGAAATTGTACGAAAGTCTTACGGGTTCGGAACAACACGAGGGTGGGTAAATGGTGACAGAATTTTCGTTTGTGGGTGAACTATCCCTTTAAAGTACGGACTTAACGGCCGAGTCTGAACGCGGCTTTAGACTTTAATATTGTGGTACTCGCATCAAAATTCAAGATGTTATATATCCTTACAAGAGCTCCTGAAACACCAGCCACAAAACAGCTCCAAATCTATGCTCAGCATATATTCATGATGTTCACGTGTTATAAGAAAGTTTTTGTTTGTAATTAATCTTTTCAATTGTTGGAGTTGAAATTTATTTGTTTATTTATTTAATTTTTTACCGGTAAAGGGATTGAAACTGAAAAAACCTCCTCTCATGCTGAGCCAGGAAAACAAGGTATGTAAATGTCTATATGAGTATATAACGTATACACTGATAGCTTAGTTGTGCATCCTGCTGGCTAGAGACACCAAATTAGCCTAGTTTCATTTTATAAAGCCAAAAGTTTTAACATTTTATTGGTCTGGTAGTCCTGCAAACAGTGATGACACCCGAGGCAAGTTTTATGATAAATCCAACTTTTTGTACAATTTTCACATTTTTAAACAATTAGTCAACAATGTTCAAGAATCCATTTATTTTTTTAATTTTTAAACAATTAGTCCTCACAATAGTAGCAGAGCTATTACTTTAGAACTATTTATTTCTTTGAAATCAAGTAGTTTTGATGTAATTTCAGTTTCGTTATCTTTGCAGTAGCTGATAACATCTCCTGCAAGTAATTTTGCTTGCTGTATCTGTGATCACAGTTTTGCGTTGAAGCATACTTGCTTCAGTTTTTACTGATACAGTTCTCACTTTGTTAAGGGTTCCTGGAAGGGTTCCTGTTTACTCAAAATATGGCTTGAGTGTTCCAGTTACATGATGGCCCAGGAAGTGCCTTTACGCTATGCTGTGATCTGCTAAAGAGGCTCCTTTGGGCTTTGTGGTTTACATTTCTGCAAATGGAAAGACGTATTTTTATATATTTAAAAAGGAAAAAACCACCTCTGAAACAACGCTGTTATCAGATAAATTATTGAACATTTACCACAGAAATTGCAAGTATTACATAATTTATTTTTCACTTCTCTGGTAGGGTTTCACACTGTTACTACAATCCAATTTACAGAATTTGACTTAGGGTAAATAACCGTTTATATATGTACAGTGCGAACAGGTTTGTTAGCTGGACTGTTAATCATCCGGGGCTGAGCCCAGACTCTTCTCCATCAAAAAAGCATTTAAAAAAACATACTTCTAAGTAAACTGTTTCCATGCATTTTTTTCTTGCATGTGAGGACTAATCGTTTAAAAACATGAAAATTGTACACAAAGTTGGATTTATCATAAAACTTGCCTCGGGTGTCATCACTGTTTGCAGGACTACCAGACCGATAAAATATAAAACTGTTTGGCTTTATAAAATGAAACTAGGCTAGTTTGGTGTCTCTAGTCAAGGGGACGCACAACGAAGCTATCAGTGTATACGTCAGCTGTCCTTATGATCTGATCATATCATGTTCAAGTAACTTGGAATTCATATAGATATTTAATTTACACACCTTGTTTTCCTGGCTCAGCAGGAGAGGATGTTTTTCAGTTTCAATCCTTTTACCGGTAAAAAAAATTATACCCTGGGCTTGGAACACGCAAGGTATATACACATAAAGTATAACCAGACTAATGGTAGTGGCAACTTTAAGACTTTTATATTCACTTCCTGTAACCAGGACTAATGTTTAATTCCCACGCTGCAAAAGACAGTGGCAGAATTTTTTCATTCATACATCTTTAGTAACCGCTTTATCCTGGTAAACCGCTCTGTCCCAAGAACACCTGGCATGAAGCGGAAGTACACCCTGGATGGGATGCAAGGCCATTGCAGGGCTTCATGCACGCACATTCATACACTCATTCACACCTCCAGAGCAATTTAGCTTAGCCAATCCACCGACCTGCATGTTTTTGGGAGGTGAGTGAAAACCAGAGAAACTCCGCACAGACAATAACCCCACGCCACGATCTAACCGGGGAACCTGGATCTGTGAAGCAGCAAGGCTGTAGGCTGCGTGTGGCAGAATTAGCACACACGCCTGTGCAAAAAAAAAAAGCACCAAGCCCAAAATGGCAAAATATTAAGCTTTTAATGGTCTTAACAAATCATTGGTCAGAAAATGAGCAAGAATTAAAGAAATGCACTCGAGACCTCCTGTGTCACCACTTGCTCATTTACTTTTGCTACAATGAAGTGTTTACGGGGAAAAGCTAGAAACAGGGAAATTCACTTATACAGTCTACTTGTACCAAAGGTAAAATCATGATAATGATTAAAATATTTAATGTAAAATTTAAACAAACACAAGTTTGGGTGTACAAAATTAAAATAAAGTTTAAAATAAAAATAAAATAAAAATAAATAAAAAGCTGTCTGCAAGTTTCCCCACACGGTTTAAACATGTAAAGAAATCAAAGGGAAAAGCTACCCCGTACTAAGTCACTTTATGTTTTTTTTTCTTGATGTTTTTCTTTATGTATTCTCGATAATGTAAGTGCATTAAAGCGCACCTATTATGGGTTTGAAACGTGCCTAATTTTGTTGGTCGCAGACAATAGGTTTACGTGCATCCGAGGTCAACAAACACTTTAATGTGCTCATAATTTAAATTGCAGCATTAATTTTCCCCTCAGTGTCACAAACAACTCGTTAAATGATCCGTTCTAAAGGATTCATTCTAAACTCCTCCTTTCAGAGAGCATACTCTGCTCTGATTGGTCAGACGTCACAGTCTGTTGTGATTGGTCTACCGCTGTCAGCGTGTTTCAAAAAGGAAACGCCCACTACCATAACAAGTTTCATCCCGATGAAGACCAGAGGCGGGGCTTTTTCTTACAAACCTACATAGGTTAGTACAGTCTGGAATCACTAACGACTCGTTTCAGCTGTTCAGAATCAGTTCCTTCTTTTGGGAGTCAATAACTCAGTTTGTCGTGTGCTTTGATTTTTGAAACTTTGCAGACGTTTTTACATTCACAAACAGCTCTCTAACACACCACATGAAAGGTAATATTTGAAAAACCATAATAGGTGCACTTTAAGAGCGTAATATTTTGCCATTTTAGGCATGGCCCTTTTTTTTTTTTTGCCCAGCAGTGTAATGAAAACATTTTATTTTCTATTCCATAAAAAAATTCTTGGCCATTTAAAAGATTTTTATTTTCATTTTTGCCAGGTTTCATTCATACAGTAGTAGTAGTGCATAATTGTAGGTGAAATACTTTAAAAATGTAAATTTTTCCACATTTGGCACATTTATGAATTTACCAAAAATAACTCAAAGCTAGATTTGTATTCAAGCGTTGAGCTCATATTTATATCAACAGGAAGCAAACTATGCAACATAAGAGCACTGATGTGAAGCTCAGAGTGAGTCTAGCGTGGAGAAAATCCGACCGTCACGTCAGTACAGATGAACTACATACAAACTGACCGTGTAGGATAATGTCCAGTCAGTGCTGAGCATTGACTTACTGCATTCCAAAATCATTCTTTACATGCTCTCGTAAATAATTCTGTGAACAAGTTTCCATTATAATGATTTTGACAATGTCAACAGCAACATTTCAGCAAAAGAACTGAATGTTAAACACTCCTGGAATGTATTGTAACGTCAGGCAGAACAGAAGGCGACTTTATCGTCATCTCTATCCTCTACTGCTACTGTGTCTATATTATGTGACACCACAGACTAATCTCCATCTAGCTCTGAAAAATACAAAGGAATGGCGAGGTATATGGAATAAAATCTTGGGCTTCTCAGTGCGATTTAACTTTCTGTGTCTCAGGATTACTCACACTAAAATTATTTTTAAAATTCAAAAAGCTGTCAAAAGGAGTGCAGGGGACTGCGAGTACACCAAAAAAAAGAAAAAAAAGAAAAAAGAGTTTCTCTACACTTACTCTCTCATATAAGCAGCTTGGTCAAAGGGCAACGGCTCGAAAAGTAGTTCTCACACTAATTCAAATTCTGTGGTGTCACAGATTTATATTTACACGCTAGTTCTTCTACATAATCATTTCTATAGTAACAACATACACAGGGACTTGCAGGGTGGAGGCTCCACATGAACAGGTTTTTTAAATTGTTGATATGGTGACATTTACGAGAAGACGTTTATTTTTTAGAAGGATTCTCCTGGTCAGAGGTAAAGCTGTAACTTTAAGTCTCCTGACAAGACAAAGTCTTCAGGACAGAGGACTGTGCTTTGTGTTTTATCAGTACTATGACAAGCTGCATTTTTTTTTTTTTTGCATTAACGTCAAGACGGAGAAGAAATAGATTCTGGTGAGGAAATGACTGTTTATCACCGCTATTACACAAGTGATAACAGAAACTAAATATGTAACTATAAACGGTTAAAAAGCATGACGCACCATTCTTTAATAAATAAATAGCTAATACTGGCAAATCCTGTGGTATATTTGTTATGGGAAAAATTCAGAGCAACTCAATTTCGCATCAGGCTGCATCACGCCACACTGTCATTGATTATTTCCTTATAACAGCATGCCCTGTCATGGTTTATTCCTCACATTATTGTTGGAGAAATGCTTTTTTTTGTTGTTAATATGTACAACATGAATGAGTTCTCCACGTTCAAACAACAAAAACTAGTTTTTGTTTACATATAAAAAGCCCAAGGGTTTTAAGGTCTTTTTAAGGGTAATTTTGTATATCATATTCTTAGTTATGTACTATTACAAACGTATACAGATTACAACTTATTGTTGTTATTATTATTAGTTAAGCCTCAGGAAATGACCAAGAAATCTCATCTCCATGGATAACTGTGACCTACATTTATAATAGTAACACACAGACACACAGACACACACACACACACACACACACACACACAGAGAGAGAGAGAGAGCGAGAGCAAGAGTGAAAGACAGACACACACACACACACAGTGTGAGAGAGAGACACACACAGAGAGAGAGAGTGAAAGACAGAGAGAGAGAGAGAGAGAGAGAGAGAGAGACACACACACACAGACACACACAGTGAGAGAGAGCGAGAGAGAGAGACACACACATACAGAGAGAGAGAGAGAGACATACACACACATACAGAGAGAGAGAGAGAGACATACACACACATACAGAGAGAGAGAGAGACATACACACACATACAGAGAGAGAGAGAGCGAGAGAGACAGAGACACATACAGAGAGAGAGAGACACACATACAGAGAGAGAGAGAGAGACATACACACACATACAGAGAGAGAGAGAGACATACACACACATACAGAGAGAGAGAGAGACATACACACACATACAGAGAGAGAGAGAGACATACACACACATACAGAGAGAGAGAGAGCGAGAGCGACAGAGACACATACAGAGAGAGAGAGACACACATACAGAGAGAGAGATACACTCATACAGAGAGAAAGAGATAGAGAGAAAAAAATCCATCCATTTTCTCTACCGCTTAACCTAGACAGGGTCGGAGGAGGCATGAAGCCTATCCCAGTGGACTTTGGGCACGAGGCAGAGGGACACCCTGGATTGGGTACCAATCCATCACAAGACACAAGTCACACACCCATTCACACACTATGGACAATTCAGAGAAGCCAATCAGCCTACAACATGTGTGTTTGGACTGGGGGAGGAAACCAGAGTACCTGGAGGAAACCCCTGAAGCACAGGGAGAACATGTAAACTCCACGCACACAGGGGGAGGAGGAAATCAAACCACCAAACCTGGAACCACAAAGACAAACGTGCTAACCACCAAGCCACCGTGTCCCCGTGACAGAGAATAATAAAATCAAAATACAAAGAAATATAAACCACTTAAATACATCATTTTCATTCCACTTACAAGAACTACATGGTATTTGACTTTTCCTTCTATTCTTCATCTCCTCATTTGGTCCAGGTGCATTTATTACTTCATCAGGAGGTTTAACGCAAGAAAAACCACACTGGATATACATGCGCTACACTGCTGGTCAAGACGGATGAGCTGCACACGTCACTAAGCCCACTCTATTTTAATAGAAAAATATAACAGTCTGCGATGGAATAAACTAAGGTCCATTTCTCCAGTGGAGCAGCTATTTGCTACCATGCTGGATTTGTCAAAGAAATGTCCCCTTCCCCCTTCTTCGCTCTCGGAGTGCACAATTGAGGAAGGCAAGGAAAAATAGGAGACAAGGAACCCTTTCATTCCTTTCAATCCATCTTGTAATGCTGTAAAACATACCAAAATAGAATGGCTTAATTAAAGCAATTTTCATCACAAAGATAAAGTTTGAGTCATGTTTCTAATCAGCAAGTGTTTTAGGGTCCAGAAAGTCTGCACTGTAACCATGGAAACGTGGCTACATCTGACAGAGTTGCTATCAGCCAATTAGTGAAAGAAAAGAGCGCTGCTATTGCGGAGACGAATCCCCAATAAAAGTCTTAAATAAATGACCAAAGTCTAAGCCGTTAGCTAAATCGTTTCATCTTTTGGACAGGACTGACGGGATGTGATGTTCACTGTTTGCTAAGATGCTGCAAGGTGGAAGGAGAACACAGTTGACAGATTCTTCTCTGCGTTTTCTCTGTAATTGCCAGAATCCTCTTCTAAACTGTATTTTTCATTAGAAACAACAAAACATCGGCAACAACAACAACAAAAATACTATGCGTAGGTGTGAATTCATGAAGAGGACGATCTGTCAAAAGGGCTTTGAATGTTTTTTTTTTTTTTTTAAAGCTAGACGAAAGCTTCATCAACTGTAAATCTTAAAGCAAATGTAAGCCTGAAAAGTTCAGCATCTGCTTTCAACTACGCTGAGTGCAGGTAAATTATTAGTTTGAAGACTGCACTGTAGACTATGTTCATGCCGCATGCAGAGAAAATTATCAAGGGGAAAAAAACACATTACCAGAAGAGAGCAATAGGATTCTCTATAACCAGAACGACAGAAGCACAATAAAACCTAGCTCTGAGCTCGTGAAGGTCCAGTTGCTTAAAAATCCTCGCTCACAAAGGTCCAGATCAGCACCTAACGTAACTGAAAGGTGAGAACATTCACCTTTTAATGCTTATCGGTTAGTGATTGGTTTATGGCCATAAAGGAGACATTTTGAAATGTCTATATATGTTTTGTAGTGGTGCTCCACGTTACCACATCTGACTAGCATATCGGTGTTGAATTTGAAGCAGAGAATAACTCATACTTGTCTGTCCAATCTGCTTTCATTGTTGACTTGTTGATTTATTTATTTATTTTAAAGAAGCCATGTCAAGAGTGAAAAAAAAGAAAATTGAAAAATCTAATGTCTGATTTAATGCCTCTAGCCCTATAGCTAGTCTCTGGTCTGAGGAGCTGCCTCCCGCTAAATAACTTACAGAAACACATGTAATAGTGTGGGTTTAGTGGTTAGCACATTCGCCTTGCACCTCTGGGGGTTGGAGGCTCGAATCCCGCCTCCGCGGGTGCATGGCGTTTGCATGTTCTCCCGGTGCTTCGGGAGCTTCCTCTCCCAGCACAACAACAGGCCGATTGGTATTTCCAATTAGAGATGCGCCGATGTATTAGCCGATAAAGGCAATTTTTCACGCTATGGGTCATTGGCCGATATTTTAAAAACACCCGATGATGATAATAATCGGTTATCGGTAGTGGCTGAGAAATTTAGTATCAGTGCATCTCTATTTCCAAATTATCCGTAGTGTGTGAATGCGTGTGTGTGTGTGATTGTGCCCTGTGATGTGTTGGCACCCCATCCAGGGTGTCTCCTGCATTGTGCTCCATGTTCCCTGGGATAGGCTCCAGGATCCCCGCGACCCTGTGTAGGTTAAGTTTTATGGAAAATGGATGGATGTTATTGGATAAACTGTAACATTCTGTAGGGTCTGCTCGAGAAAACCGAGCTGGTTCAGGTTTACAAAACTAGAGTCACTGAACTATCATATTTTGCATACAATGATTGGTTCTGCTCCATTATTGTTTCCAGTACTTGGTACTCAGTCTACTGAAATACTTTGCTTATGCAACCTGAACAATAGATTAATGACCATTATGAACTGCATTGCAAAATGCTTTTCTAAGGACATCACGGGTTATCATCTGTACTTTCCTAACGCTAACTTGCAGTATATTCCAACAAAGTATTTGAGTAAGCAGCTGGTATGATGTTAGCATAGCAAAACCGATCATGTATTAGTTTAAAATCATTTCAAAAATTATTTTGATGCGATATTGCTACTTTGCTGTCACGTACTGTTACCAAATCTAAACGTCATACAACGTCTCCTAACATTACAGCAATTATATTTATTTTATAATCACTACCCCGAATGCAAGCCTCTGAAGCCTATTTATCATTTGATGTTTACAGTGATGATGATTACAGTCAGAGTTTATTCCAGCATTATTCCTTCCAATCTTTCAGTACGATATTATAAGAGCTTAATCTAGTGTAGATTTTCTCAGGCAGTCTGTGACAGAGAGCCGTAGATGAAGGCTATGTTGAATGTATTTACACTTTATATCTCAGCAGGGCACAAAATGATAAGCAATGATTATTCGAAAATAGATCAGTACACATTGTATTGAATAGATTCAGCAGTAGAATTCATAAATTGCACTTTTTTGTTCTCTGCATGTGGCTCAATGATCATTCAAGAAACACTTGTGAATTTAATATGCGTTGAAAATCTATGTAAATTCTCAGAAGTCAGGAAACACATCATCTAAGTAGACTTATTTGCCCTCTAGCAGCTTGAGTTAGGCGTGGATAAATCAGTAATCAGGGTGTCTGAGACAAGTGTATTTATTTGTATTCATACCTGAGCAGCAGACAAGTAAGTTCAACTTATTGATTTTCACAAAAGAAAAGCTTTCATTTCATGCATGTAGCTATGTTTAAACTCAATTCACTTCATGATGGTGCAGTGGATATCGATGTTGTATCTATAGCACAGTCTACTCATCCTTAAGCCTACCACTTGTTCTTTTTTTCGTGTGCATGGTTGATGATCCTTTCAGAATCAGGAACGCTGGTGTGAAAACACTGATGAAAACGAACAAAGTAAAGTTCAGTGCAAAAAGCCATCATATAACTCTCCTGCTGTAAGTAACAGTCACCTCACTATAAACTTGTTGAAAGAAAGAAAAAAGACGCTAGCCAGGCTCAAATGTACAATGCGAGGTATAACACATACTACAGATGAAAAGTTGGCCAGTAACTTGCTGACTTTTTGTCAAGGGTGCATAAACACTGAGCTGCATTAGAAGTGTTGTTGGAAGAGGATAAAACCCCTATATTACATAGTTTATATATGTTTTATATGTTTTATATATATATATATATATATATATATATATATATATATATATATATATATATATATATATATATATATATATATATATACACACACACATATACATACACACAGACATACATACATACACACACACACACACACACATATACATATATATATATATATATATATATATATATATATATATATATATATATATTTTTAGTGCATAACTTGTATATATATATAACTTATATATATAAGTTAGTATAAGTTAGTATGAAGTGCATTACCATATATATATATATATATATATATATATATATATATATATATATATATATATATATATATATATGTATGTATGTATGTGTGTGTGTATATATATATATATATATATATAACATATACATATATATACATATACATACATATACATATATATATATATATATATATATATATATATATATATATATATATATATATACACACACATACATACATATATATATATACACATATATATATATATATATATATATATATATATATATATATATATATATATATATATATATATATATATATATATATACACATACATACATACACACATACATATACACATATATATATATATATATATATATATATATATATATATATAAAAAGATCTTTAAACAAAATAAATTTACACTGATCATCCTGTTGAAATGTGTACACCCCCCTGGCCCTTAAATGTAGCGTGTTGCCTTCTTGAGCATCAGTGAATGTTTGCACCTCATGTAATAGTTGTGTACGAGTCCCTCAGTTGTCCTCAGTGTGAAAAGATGGCTCTCAAAATCATATAGCCGCTGTTGGAAAGTGGTCAAATATGCAGAATATGCTGGAAAAGCAAAGAATTTGAGGGCCTGGAGGATTTTTCTGAAGAACAGTGGGCAGTTTAACTGCTCAGGACAAACAAGGGACTCATGAAAAATTATCACAAAACATAAAAACAGTTGTGGATCCTCCAGGTAATGATACATAGTATTAATAATCAAGGGTATGTAAACTTTTGAACGGGGTAATGTTTATAAATTCAGCTATAATCTTGTCTTGAGGACTATATGTAAACATCTATTATGTGAAATAGCTTATTCAGGATAGTACTAAATAATAATAAAAAAAAAAGACATGGGATTTTTATGATCCCTCTAATTTTGTTAACAGCATTAAGATTTAGCAGATTCATACACACACACACACACACACACACACACACACACACACACACACACACATATACTTACACACACAGCATTAATATTAATATAACAGTCTATATTAATGCACTAGTTTTCCATACATTATTCTATTACATTAGCTGCCACATTTTCAGCCTAGTTACTGTACTGTAGGTTTCTGGGCAACCAAAAACTGGGCAAGCACAGTGGAGCTTTTACTTGGCCAGCGGACTAAACTAGGCAGCTGAAGAATGGAAAAACACTGCATGGTCTTTCTCTAGTCTCGACTGTATGGAATTAAATTTGTGCCAAAAGTACTGAATGCATCTTTTCAGGAAACTAACAAGAAAGTGTTTTACTCTCACTGGCTAGTGAGATTTGGATCGACAGCTCCCTGACCTGGAAGTAGAGACTTCTGTGGCATGAATATTGGAGAGCATTCTGGATGCAGTTCTCTGTATATTTATAGTGTTTGCACTTTGTATTGGAAATTACTTCCTTCCTTCCTTCCTAAGTTAGTATATCAGTTCGTAAATAATATTTGAGGTTTGGGTAGTCTCGTAGGACTATTTTTTCGAGGCGAGCTCTCAGAAGCGACACGGAGCATCATCGTCGTCGTCATCGTTTATCCAAGTCTCGAGAGTAAATCACTGTTAAGCCCACCCACACGAGATCCAGAATTGTGAACGTAAACTTGCAGAGTGTAAAGGAAAACATTGAACGCGTAAATTAAATCTCTGGCAGTGTATTCAAACCATGATTAGCGAAAAGGAAGCTCAGAAAAATGTTAACCAAGAATGCTGTTTATTTGAAGACCATGTTCAATTTTTGCCATTGAGTTCATTGTTTTCAGTTTCAGAGTGTTTTTCTTCTTTCTACTGTACACTGGGGGGGGGGAAAGCTTGTTGAATTGACTTAATTCAAACGCGTACATCAGTTGTATATGACTGAACTGAGTTACATTAACATCATTTGTTTTTGTACATCCAAAGTGATTTGATCATGTCTATACAATGGCCTAAATAAAATCAAACTCCTCACTCTCACTGGAGCTGAGGATCGAACCCGAGTTGCCTTGGTTCGTTACAACCCGTCAGTGCCAACATCCCCACAAGATTCCATAATGTAATTGCTTTATGGTAATACTATGTGAATTGATCATGCTCACTTTACATAATTCAGTCTTAATTAATTAGAAAGTTGTTTAATTTTAGCATAAGCAACGAAATCATGTTTTGAATAGAAACGCAATATCTTTTATGTAAACCGTAAGTAATAGTTTTTTCTTAAATCTAACCGACCACATATTCCATTTTTTCAGTGTATATTTTTTGTTTGTATCTTGAAAAGTTATGTTCAATACTTTTGGCACAAATTTAATTCCATACCACTGTAGCCTCAAATTCTCGTTCTTTTCTGACAGCCGTTGTGGTCTTCTGCTGTTGCAGCCCATGAGCCTCATAGTTCAACATGTTACACATTTTGAGATGCTGTTCTGCTCAGATGTAAAGAGCAGTCATTTGAGTTACCCTAGCCCTCCTGTCAGCATCTTATCAGCCTCTCACCTCTCTCATCAACAAGCCATTTCTGCCCACACAACTGCCACTCGCTCGATTTATTTATTTTACCTGTGTAAACTCTAGAGACTGTTGTGTCTGACTGAAAATACCAGCCATACCAGCAGTAAAAATCATCAGTTTCGGAAATACTCAAACCAGCCTGTCTGGCACCAAGAACCACGTCACAGTGTGATGTGGACATTAACTGAAGCTCTTGACCTGAATCAATACACACAAACTCTACTGACCTACGGCCTTTTAGAAGGAGCTGATTATGACAGAAACTAATGAAGTTTTGCTTCCGGAGTAAAATACTGCCACGTCACAGTAACACAGTAAGTAATGCTCGCAGATAATCATCTGCCCTGCATATCCCCTCGTGCACTTTAGATTGTGTGCTTATGGTGTAACAAAAAAAATGCTTAGCACACTTGTCCTATTTTGATCAATTTGGCACAATAGCCAAGATGGCTAGAATTTCTGAATACATTAAATAGAAACAAACAGATGAGCTCTACTGTGAGCCAGTTTCTTAAGAAGTTTCTGGAGTAACACAAATGGAACTATGGGAATTATGTTGTGAGTAAAAAATGCAAAATAAATAAAAACAATTTAGTATTTCAGCATCTTCAAAGTAGACACGCTTTTTGCCTAGATTTTCCAGAAATGTATTCTTGGCATTTTCTCAACTGATTTCTTGAGGAATCCCCCTGAGATGCTTTCTAAACAGTATTAAAGGAGTTCCCACCTACGCTGGACTCTTATTGACTGCTTTCTGGAATATTTCGCTCCAAGTCATCCATTTAAAAAAAATATATTTTTTTGTAAATAAAATAATACAGTTATAAAGTTCCCATAAAGTTTTCTAATGAAAGATATGAATATTTTGGACAATTACATTTTTACATTACAACACCAGTTTCAAACATTTTATCATACACCTTAGTTATAGTTTTGCTTGTATTTCCTTATTTGTAAGTCGTTTTGGACTAAATGAATGAGCCTGCTAAATAAATAAATGCAAATAAATACATTTTTATATTGTATGTTTATAATGGAGAATTTGAGACCCTTAAAACTCCATGAATGATGAGTTTTTGTAGTCTTACCTGCAATGTCATGTGTCGTGTCCCCCGGTGGCTTGTATGGGTTGAACTTGGGTTTGGGTGCCACGACAGGAGCAAACTTTTTAGGGGACTGGTGCTGCGATACCGAGATGCTGGGGGTTCCCATTGGCAAACTGGTCTCCATTCTGGCAGTCACATGACCGTGCTGGCTACCATTGTTCTGGCCACTCCACATGGTTCTGCATGAAAATGCCAATGGAAAACAAATTGAAAAAAACTGAATTTTATTATTATTACTGATTTCTGAACTGATCAGACATTAACAGCTGTGGTAACCTCATGCATGTCCATTCCTCACTCTCAAAATTATATAGCTTTCTTATTGCTTTCAGGGTTGTTACTAAACAGTTCATGTAGTTACTTAATAATGTGAATAACTTGATATTAATCTATGACCTTCTGAAGGTTGCCAGTCCAAATCCTAGGCCTGCTGCATAGCATGTGACCCTTAAAGCTGCTAACACAAACATGCAACTTATTAATTCTACGAACTGAAAGGACTTTAGAGAACAGATTTTTTTTTTTATTCAGAGCAATGTAGCACTACTAACTGAATAACACTGGCTTATTCTCAGAAATATTAAATTTCCACCGTGTCCGAAATCTGATTCTCTCGGGCTGTTTTGGAACACTGATTAGGAAGCAACATGACCCTAATTTCGAAGTTAATATCTCTCTCTATCTCTGTCACCTTCAGTCATTTCAAGGATGAACATTGTTCCAGATAAATTACTGCACCGACTTCACAACAATAAATTGTATTAATCTTTCCTCGAAGCCTCCCAGTGGTGCCAAAGGTGTCAGACTGTTTGTGGATCTGTAATCTGAGATATAATCTCATGGTGGAAGTGAACCTGGCCCGCGGACTTGGCCCAGCACCGAGGCTACTTTACATGTTCTAATCTCCTGAAATGTCATCCGTCCAGAATTAGAAGCAAACGTCAACAGTGCACAATCTTTAGGTTAATAAAACACCAGGGGGGCATCAATAGCTAGGAGAGAATGTGATGAGGGCTTGAAAGGGAAGAAGATGATGCTCTGTCCAGGCCAGTCTCCTGGGCTTCACAAATAGAAAGGGAAAGCTGTAATGTGTGGTTAGACATGTTATATGACATTAGATCTCTCTCTGATGGTTGAGACTGAAACAGCAATGAGAGGTGAAAAATGACCAGACACCTGTAGTGGTTGGGGATCAGATATTCACAGCAGGCTCTACACGTGTGTGTGTTTACCAGAAGATGATGTGTGCAGCCACATACAGCTCTATAACAGGATAATGAAGAGCACGTGTGGGGTTAAGTTCATTTAGCTTGGACTCGAGAGTACAGGGTAGTGGTGTCAGGTGAGGTAGCACCTAAGCCAGCATGCCTTAAGCAAATCCTCATGATCCTTGATGCCAGATTTACTGGAAACAAACCCTCTGAGGAGATCAAATACTGAATGAAAAGCATATAATGTTATGTTGTTTAGACAGTGTTTGTAGAGAATCTTTCTCTCTTAAGCACCAAAATTCCTCCAATTACACACAAAAGTCCTCTTCCCACCCGCTACCAGATGACCTTCACTCACCCGTTACCTAGCTGATCTTCACTTCACATATGGCGATGATAAGGTTACACAGGCGCATACATGCTCATTCGCCAACTGCTTTTTTTTTCCTGGCACGCCTCCTCTGCAGGTCAAATCTATGCAATCTCTTTCTGAATGTAAAAGCATGCACTTTGACACCAACAGTTGCAAGACTTATTAGCAGATCATGTGATGAAATTATGGGGTTTTTGGAGACTTTTTTGCATCAGATGGTCTCCTCAGAGTTCACTCATGCACAAGGTTTTTCAGCCTGCACACCCTCTGCACACGGGATGTTTTTTGTTTCTCGCACCATTCTGTGTAAACTCTTGAGCTCGTCATGTGTGAAAATCCCAGGAGATCAGCAGTTTCTGAAATGCTCGAACCAGCCCATCTGGCACCAACAACCATGCCACGATCAATGTCACAGAGATCACACTTTTTCTTCATTCTGATGCTTGATGTCAACATCAAACAGCTGAAGCTCTTGACCTGGATCTGCATGATTTTCTGCAGTGTGCTGCTGCCACATGATTGGCTGATTGGATAACTGCATAAATGTGCATAAATAAGGTGGAGAGTGAGTGTAGGTTTATGGGGGTTAATGTTGTTTCATCTATGTTTTCAATATCTATACACCAACCTTTCCAATTCGACCCAGGTGTAACAATGTTTTTACTTTTACTTAGGCTTTTATTTTTTTTTTGTATGTTTGAACCAGAAGTTTGCTGAGTTTAGTCATGCATGAAAACATTCCGAACCCAGGTGTGGGCCTTGTAACTGATCTCTGGATCATGTAAATTCAGTTGTCTGTGGTTTGCATTAAGGGAGCTTAATTAGACTAATGTGATGACGAGTGATGCACTAATTCAGGTTTCAAGTAATAGGTTCATGAATGGTCATGATCTGATGAATAAACAGCGGTGATTGGAATTACACATTCTGCCATATAAGATATGTTGAGGAACAAAAAATTAAAATCAAAGAAGTCACAGGCACAAATCAGAACAAGTGAAATGCACACGAGGTGGGCAAGGCCACAAAACTGTTGTTATTTCACCATCTCTACTGTGGCACAATGTTGAAACACGAACCATTTCTACACCACTTTTCTTTTCTTTTTTTCTTTTTTTTTCTTCCCTTGCTGCTTTCTTTCTTATGGAAGCTGTTTTTTGGTTGCCGTGTTGTTTTATCCCCTTGCTGATTGATGCAGACTTTACGTTTTCCCTCCGGAGCCAAGACAGCCCACGCACAATCATCTTTTAATATCTACTCCAGCTCTCTTCATCCCTTCCTCCCTCAGCTCTTACATACTGAGAAACCGCAGCAACGTCTCTGTCTCATGTCTTCACCTCTGCCTCTTGCTCACACGAAAACAACCTTCAACGTCATTCAAGCACACTGAGGGTCACCAGGCCGCACACACTTCGAGCTGAATTGGAGCGTTTCTGTGGGATGATTACACATTTGTGTTTTTTTCTTCTTCTTCTTTCGTTTAACATATGTTTGCCTGGCCTTCCTATTAAGACTGGGAGACTTGCACCATTCTGTGTATTTACAAAGTGGCAAGAAACATATGCCAGGATTATGCTCTTGACTACTAGTTTCTGTTTGGGCTGATTTTAATTACTTTAATAAATTTTTTTCTTAAAGATGTTTTCTTAAAGATGATGAAATTGATAATGTTCGTAAATGCATAGGTTCTAAGTAATGGCCTACAAAGCATTTCAAATTGCAAAAAAAAAAAAAAAAATGACCAAAGTAATTAATAAGCATCAAGAACAGAGAGCAGGGGTGTGATTTATTGGGATGTTGTAAAATCCATGATAATGGCCCAGGAAGTTATTTCTAGGTGCAGTGCATCACGATTTTAAAAACAGGCTGGGTTACATTAGCATCAGAGGAAGACAGTACCAAGGCATTATCATCTGTAACCCTGCCGCATAGCTTATATTAATATATCTGGTTTAGAAAATGCCCCCAACCAAATAATTTCATACTTGCAGTAGCACTGCAGTGTTGTACATCATTTCAATGCCATTTGAAAATGCTAAGATAATCATGTGAAATGCTCAGAACCATGTTCTTGGTTGCCAGCAAAAAAATATACTTGGTTTAAAGGATGAGTATCGCAGCCCTATCTGAAATGGAGTACTTGCGGTCTTCATTTGCACGTCCCTGTTAGATCCACTTAGCTATAGAGTGCTGCGGGAACGAGTCCTAAAACCCGGAAACGAGTCAGCATTTTAGCACTTCCGGCTCCATCGTCCCGAAGTCAGTGGGATTTTTGGTTAAACACCTGAAATAAGGTCTAAGGTTAACACAAGCTCAAGAAATGTTCACATTTTATTCTACGACATAGAATACATCAGTAATACTCCACTCGTGATTTTGTTAAGAGTTAACGTGTCTTCAAAAAGGCGGTTGATAAGAAGCTAACAACGTTTTACTTCTGGCGATTGTATTTAGGCTTCAAATTTCAGAAAAGTGTGTGTTCGTTTGTGAAGGTCACCTTAATGAACAAAAATGTAAAAATGCTAAACTTTTGCTGGTCACAGAGCTTATTTTCAGGGTGACGTTTCCGGGTTGTTCTACAAAAATACGTCATCCCTGCAGCGCTCTCTATGCACCCTTACTCTATCCTTTGGCAAAGCCCACTTCGAAGTGGACTGAGACGTGGCCTGTTACTCGAAACCCTGTGCGATTAATATTATTTTGAAGACCAGGAACAGCAGACAGATTTGCTCAGAACAAGGCAAGGTGGATGCAGCAACAATGTCAAAGATCATCAAAACCAACGATGGTGGAAAAAAAAAAAAAGATCTTCAAATTAATTGTCCTAAAGTGTCTTTTGTTATCTTGTCATCAAGCAGCAGATAATGTTAAACATATTCTGTAAAAAAAAAATCTGCAAATAAAGAAAGAAAGAAAGAAAGAAAGAAAGAAAGTGTGATCAGTTAGCCCACCTAATGTATATTATATACCATTATATATAACAGTGTATTTTTTTTTTGGTGTTGGTGGCAGGAATGATGATGGGGCATTGAATAAACAAACAAAAACAAACAAACAAACCCAGGATAATTTGGTTTGAACGTGTTTTCAGTCTCAAGCGCATCGCAAAAAAAACAAAAAACAAACAATACCCCAATATGCTTCCATTTTACCAGTGTTATTTCCACACCAGCTTTTTAAACACTTCACACACAATCGCACAATGACGGATGCTCTGTAAGACTTTTAATATGTAGGTGCACATGGTGTACATCACCATCATTGTGTCTTACTGAACCGAAGTGGTTTTCTAAAGAAAGTGGTTTTCTATAAATTACTATATGGTACACTGTGCTTATACAATGGTGTCGAATAAAACATCTGGATTCCCATGAAAGGACACCTGCTATTGCATTCACTCGTGTTGTGCTGCTGCGATGTTAAGAGTTTAGCTGCTGCGATGTTAAGAGTTTTATTGTAGAAGAGATGCTGGAAGGCTGCACTAAACTACTGCTGATTCAAAGGGATGACGTGTTCCCCTTCAGGGTGGCTTTCAGAACACAGTAAGGACATCAGTTTAAGGGGCGGTGGGAGTTTGATTGACTTAGCTGAAGGTAAAAATATTTATTCTTAGAAATTGAGTGTTACCAAACTGTATGAGGTCGGCATATTACACACACACACACACACACACACACACACACACACTGCAAGACTGCTACACTTTGTGGTTGGGGGATTTGTGATAATCAATCAATAATAAATATGAATGAATCACCAATGAATAATATATTGTGGTGTTTGCATTAGTATGTCATTATATGGCATTAGTATATAAAAAGTAACCCAACATTGCTAATACGAATACCAACTGGCTACCTTGATCTGCACTGTAAACTGTCAGTGGCTCCATTCTGTTTAAGATTTGCACAAACAATCCCCGATATCAAATGAGTAATTGCCCAGGGATGGCCCACACTAACCATTTCATCTGGCCCACATATCACTGTGGAATTACAGCAATGAATTCATCCGAATCTGGCAGCCAGAACACAGCCATAAAGCAGCAGCATGTCGAAGAGACCACATGTTTACAGCTTCAGCCCAAAGTTGAAATGCTGCACATTGGACCACTTTAGGTTCACAATACACTTGACAGTGCTATAACTGGCTTTTATGTGTCTAAACGCAACCATATTTCGGCCCACGTTTTTCTGCTAACTGACAATATTAGACACACGTAGCCTAGCCTGATGGTTGAACTTTGTTTGGATAGGATACAATGTTGATGTTTTTTTTTTATGTGGTAACATCACTCTTAGGACACAAAGTCCAGTTGAGTAACTCTGTACAGATTTCATAACAAAATAACTGTGTGTGTGTGTGCGCGTGTGTGTGCTTGGGCGCCCAATTTGGTTTGTATATATAATGGTGTGAAGTTGATTCTGCCAATAATGAAGTGAATGAAATGTTACTATGTACATGAATATGGGGGGCAAAATTTGGTGGACACCTGACTATTGCACCCATATGTGCTTTTAGAACACCCCATTCCAGATGTAGTGTCCTCTTTGCTGTTATAATAATATCCACTCTTCTGGGAAGGCTGTCCACTAGATTTTAGAGTGTGGCTGTGAGGATTGAACCATTCAGCCACAAGAGCATTAGTGAGGTCAGGTCACTGATGTCGGGCGAGGCGGCCTGGGGTGCAGTCAGTGTTCCAAACTTGGCAAACCATGTCTTCATGGAGCTCGATTTGTGTACAGGAACAATGTCCTGCTGGAACAGGTTTGGGCGTCATAATTCCAGTGAAGGGAAATTTTGCAGCACCAGTTTTGCGAAGGCCCACGTACAGCTGTGATGGTCAGGTGTCTGTGTACTTTTGGCCATGTAGTGTATAGTAATTTAGATGCAAGTAGATCTCACACAGCAAAATCCCCAGTGTTGAATTAACAGCTAGTGTTGAATGAATTGTTTCAGAGTTCATTTGTGTCCAACTGGACATGAAAAAGAAAGTGTGTGTGTTAATTCAACACTACAGATTTTACTGTGCAGAACAAACGGATATTTAGAGATCAAAATAACAGGCGGCGTGATGGTACAGTGGGTAGCATTCCTGTCTCACAGCTCCAGGGTCCACCCCAGTCTGATCCTGAGCTCAGGTTACGGTCTGTGAGGAATTTTCAAAATGTTCGCATAGATTTCCTCTGGATTATCAGGTTTATTCCCACCTCCCTAAACCTGTTGTTTCCATGCAAATTTCAGTAAAGGCAGAGTGCACATCGGGCCCTTTAATTCAAGGACATGTAATTCAGAAATAGTTCCAAGTCTTCCAAATATTATCAGGCGGATATTTCAGTATATTCATGTAAAATGACTTGAATCTTTTCCATCACTGGTTGCCAGTCATAATATTATGAATTTTTCAGAGCATTCACGATTAGGAATGTGGATGTAATGACAATATGACATCATAATATTGGTCCTAATCGTTTTAATTATTAAAATGTGTGAACTGCTGTGTCTATTCCTCGCATAGTCAGACCGAAAAAAAAAAGAAAAAAAAAAAAAAAAGAGAGAGAAACTAACAAACCAGAAAACAGGGGTGAACACTTCTCCTTCTGTTCCTGCCCTGATTATTGACCTACTGGCTCTGCACTCCAGTGGCTATAGAAGCTAGCCTAACCCCCTGTGACAATTTGTCAGCTTGTACTCTGCTGTCACCTCATGACATAGCAGCACATGTGTGATAGTAGACGCTGAGCGCCGGGCCAAGCGAGAGCTCAAGTGACAAGTAAACAACTCTGGGATAAGCTGGCAAATATCAAGCTGCCATGTACACAGCAATGCACATGAGCTCAAAAAGTCTATCTCAGGAGAAAACAGGCCGAGATGAAGGACACAATCACAGACATGGTCCAGCATAAATAATAATAACATCAGGTCATGTTTAATCTCAAGAACAACACATTCAACCTGAGTCCTGTCAAGCTGAAAGTGATAGAATATGAGAAAAACAACAGCTCTGCTTACTCATCCAACAAAGCCAGGCTGTTTCCTACCCAGTTTACACCATGTGTGCCTATGGGCTAATAGTCATAGTATGTGGCCATTACAAACATAAAACAACAGTAGTAATGGTCTGCACATAGTAATGTGCAGTAGTAATGAGCTTCAAACCAGTTCAGTACAAATCAGTATGCGAGAACAATTTATTCCATTCAGAACCCGAGTACCACACACCAGAATTAATAGCTGAGAGACTTTTTTATTTTTGTTCTGTATAGCACAGGATGGGATACCAGTTGCTCACAAATTACTGTGAAGTAGAAAAAAAAAGAAGCTCTACATGACCTCTCAGCAAGTTTCTTTTCACCACATTTCTTCTGCTCCTAAGCAACGGGTCTTTCTGAATGACCTGCTGCACAGAAGGCCCTCTGTTCCGTTTTGCATTTTGGACAATCGTACTAAATTACAGGCAGAAATACGCCACACTGATGCACCTCATTCAAAAGTCAAGCGTACACTATTCCGATTCGGAGTTCATCAAAAAGAGGAGGGACTAAGCTTTAGGCATGATGGATGGATGGGTATGAGTCACGCTTATTTCAAAATGATTAGGTGCATGCACAGCGGGAAACGTCCATCAAAGCCTGTTTGCATTTGAACAATTTCCAGCGTAAAGCTGGAGGATCACATAATCTCTGTTATGTATGTAAGGAATAAAACACAACAAGGTGTGCTTTTATAGGAAAATAATCAATGACAGGGTGGTATGATGCGGTTACCCCATCAGAAGTTGATTATTTTCCAATAACAGCATGTTTTAATGTGCTTTAGTCTTCCTATACCACAGCGATTACAGGATTGTTGTTTTTTTATTAGTTAAAAAAATGACACGTCCTACTCAAAGCCTTAACTGAAAACCCAAAGCAACAGTTTTACCTAACAGCTTTACTGACTCCTTCCAAGTATGTTAAATAAATATCTCCTGGCAAAAAAAAACACCAGATAAACAATTATATGTAAGGGAAACTGCCCTCTGCCTTGCCTCAGTTCTTTGTATCCATGTTGTTCATTAAAATGGTGTAATGCACACCTAACCGTGGATTATCCGGCTTATACCATGGTCACTCGCCAGAATTGGAAAGTCAAAGCTATCATTGTTGTTTGCAGTGCAAAATTTGACTGAAAGGATAAAAATAACGGTTCATTTTTTTTAGTTGTTTTATATACGGGTTTGTAGATCTAGAATTATTCACTTTCCAAATCATACAGAGATAAATTAGTGTGATAAAATTACATTTATTTGAATGAATAATAATAAATAGTTATTAGAGAGAGAGATTGTGTGTGTCTGTGCCGCATGTCTACTAATAATGAAGCTCTGAGTTTAACTACTGTATGCAACTGTACGTTACTATGGTTACAGTTAATTATAGGCAGCACATTAATTTAGAACGGTGATTAAAAATACTGGAACTACCTGTGCACTCACCGGTCTGAATGCACACCTCTCACGTCAGCCAATCAGAATCGAGTAATCGAGTCTCCACCATACAAGTCCCTGTGCAAGGTATTAACCCTGAAACGACAAAGTATTAGAACTAGCACATTAATATGAACCTGTATTGTGCCTTGAATCAGGAACTGTCCAAGCCGTGCTCTTATAAAAAATTAATCAACACTGTCTGACCAATCGGAATCAATCATTTAACGGTGTTGTAGTATAATACGAAACGCAGACCTTGATTGTGTGGGTTAGTATTACAGCAAAATAATATGAACTATTAACTGTTCTACTGCAAAAAGGTCAAGTTAATATACTAATATTATAAACTTTTTATTCATTAAAGCAAACATTTCATTTATTGTCGACTTTGTTTAGGAGTTAAACCCCAAAGAGCAGAATCAATATTTCAGTGTGGTCAAGCACTCTCTTATATGCTCTTCAAAAGTGCATGGCCTTCTGTAAGTAAAATACTGAAAAGCATGTATTTCTGAGTGTTCAGTCAATTTGTTGGCTTGGGGACAGATGTATCGATATCTCTAACAGAAAATCAAGACATTCCAAATGAAATCAAAATGTCAGCTGGGACCTTCACAGCAAAATGAAAAGCTCTGGCTGGAACGTTCACACACCCACAATTCAATTCACGTCAAATTCAAATCTACATGGAAGCATGATTTCCCCTGCCGCTGCTCCTTCTCGGAAAGGTTTCCTCCTCTTGCGCCTGAGTGAGAAGGCGAACAGTCACAGAGGCCGACTGAGCCGAGGCAGCTTGTAATTACAGCAATTTACTTAATTATAAATTACGTCTCTAGCACTTTATTAGGGATAAATGGTCGAATTAACTTGCACTCACCCTTGTCTTTGAAAATTATGAAGTGAATCTTTTATTCAGCAGAGAACAGATTTTGGTTCCTACTCGGCTAAAGGCACGTAGATCACAAAGCTAGTGCAATGCTGTTTAAACCTTAAACTCGCAAGCATGTGAGTGTGACAAAATAGTGCTCCAGACATTTCCTCCTCTCTAAGACCCTGGAATGTGTGATCATGTGCCTTTATATCTACAGGCCTTACCAGTCAGTGCCTTACTGTTTCAGAGTAATGATGATCAGATCCCTAATGAGGTTGGTAATAATGACACCGTGCTCCCTGTTATAAAATTACTCTTTGATCTCATTATAAAAATTGGATATGCATGTGATAAAAGTCAGCAGAGCCTGAGAAGGTTCATACAAGGACACATGGAAAGCTTTTTTTAATTTCCAGATGCACTATAAAATTACTCGTATTTTTGCTATACAATTGCTTACAATAATTTTGTTTATTTGTTTGTTTGTTCATTCATTCATTCATTCATTCATTCATTCAAGAGCTTTATCTCCACCAGAGTTGTGGTGGATCTGGAGCTATTTAAAAAGAACAGCACATAATCACAAGAGCCCTTGATCAAGCTGACTATAATAAAGAGGCACCACAACAACAGGCATCATTAACATTTATTTTAACATTTTTTCTAGTTTAGCTGAAAGCCTGCAGGTTAGCTCAATTTTCTCAGCATGCCTGTTATCATTTTATAATTAACGCATATTTACAAAGAACAGTACATAATCACTGGAGCTGTCTATAACTGGGGCACGTTTTCCCCACAAATTGTGCCAAACCCAAGCAATTTTTTTTTTAAGATGATGAATGGTTAATCCCCCAGCTGTTGGACAGTACACAGGTGTGGCTGGAAGCTGTGAGTGGTCCTTAACAGAGTCACTGAGTTACTTATTTGTCACCAGGAGATGAAGTTTATTTGCCTTCATGGGGCTAGTTACTGTAGAGTGGTCCATAGTTCTCAATTTAAACTTCATTATGCAGTTATTGTAGAAGCCAATCTTTGTGGTTGTGATTTTATAAGCATTGCACCTACTCTGACCTTGACTAAGCTTTCTGACTTAATAGGTAAAAGAGTTGACTTCCCCTAAACAATGAGACATACTGTACATGCTACACTATATGACCAAAAGTATACGGACACCTGACCATCACACCCATACATGAGCCTTCCACAAACTGTTGCCACAAGTTGGAAGCATACAATTGTCTCGAATGCCTTTGTATGCTGTAGCATAATGAATTCCCTTCACTGGAACTAAGAGGTCTAACCCAAAATTGTTCCAGCATGACAATGCCCCTGCACATAAAGCAAGATCCATAAAGACATGGTTTGCCAAGGTTGGTGTGAAAGAAAATGGGAGGCCTGCTCAGAGCCCTGACCTCAACCCCAACGAACACCTGAACACAAGGTGATCCGAATACAATGGCAACGATATAGGTAAAGTTTCACGACAAACTTTGATGGCTTGACACAGTCGGTCTGAAAGTTTAAAATAGTTATCAGTTTGAAAGCTGAACGTAATGTGGAGTTTTAAAAAAAGAAAGGGAGACAGATCGACAGGGTGCCAATACTTGTAGAGTTGGATAGATAGACAAATAGGGTGCCAATACTTGTAGCGTCGGCTAGATAGCTAGGGTGCCAATACTTGTTGAGTTTGATAGACTAGAGTACCAATACTTATAGAGATGATTAGATAGATAGATAAATATATAGATAGAGAGCCAATACTTCTACTGTTGGATAGATAAGGTGCCAATACTTGCGGAGTTAGAGAACTAGGGTGCCAATACTTCTAGGGTTGGATAAATAGATGTATAGACGGGGTGCCAATACTTGTAGAGTTAGATAGATAGGGTGCTAATACTTCTATGGATGGATGGATAGGGTGCCAATACTTCGTGTTAGACACATAGGTAGATAGAGTGTTACTAGTAAATAGATAGATGGAGAGAATGGTAGAAAGATAAATGGAGAGAGAGTGCTACATGTACATAGAGAGTGAGAGTTTTAGTGTTTGAAAGACAGAAGGAGTTAGAGAGTGATACAGGTAGACTGATGTAAAGAAATCTGGAGAGAGAGAGTGTGCCTGTGCGCTACTGGTAGATTGATAGAGAATGGATGGAGAGACTATGTGGCATTGATAGAGAGATAGATGAAGTGAGAGTGTGTTACAGGTGCACTGACAGAGTGAGAGGGAGAGAGGAGGGGCTTCAGGCCAAGTGTGAGTTTTCACAGTTAGAGTTTGAAATCCTGAACATTCCGAGCCAGGCTCTGAACATTTCGGCAGTCTAAGTGAATAGGAGCTTTTGGGATATTTGATCGTCCACTACGGGAAAACCGTGAGTCTGATCCGTTAGAACCAGTACAGCCTGATCAGTCTGAACAGCCTGGAGGACGGTACCGAGTTTGCTGGAAGTAGCTTCAAAGCTCAAGAAGTTTTGAATGAAATTTTACCGGAAATTCTGCCCCTTTGAGCTTCCGTAACAGGAAAACCTTCATTCCGATCAGTTAGAAAAGACATAGTGAGTCCAGTCAGAACAGACTGAAGGTCTGTACTTACATTTACATTTATTCATTTAGCAGATGCTTTTATCCAAAGCGACTTACAAATGAGGAAATACAAGCAAAGCGATATATCAAGCGGAGAACAATACAAGTTGTGCTACCATACAAGATCTTTAATTGAGTTCTAGAAAAGCAAAGTGCACAGAGTAGAGGTATAAGTGCCAGAGTAGGTGTTTTTTTTAGGATAATGTGGGGTTGCCATTTTAGGGGTTAGTTAGGTGTTCACGGAAGAGGTGGGTCTTTAGCTGAACTGTACTTGTGAGCTTGAAAGCTCTGGGAAGAGTAGCATTTAGAAATGAATGGTCTCAGAAGAAGAATAGGAAGAAAATAGTACGTTTAAATAGGAAATCAGTATGTTGGCTTTGTCAAGCCAGCGTAATGAATTCAATTTGGCTACCATCAGGGGTTAAAGCTTTTGTTGGATTTCATGAATTCAAGAAAATATTTTCTGTATTGTTTATTTATTTATTTATAAATGTGCCATGAGCTGGTACTAAATGTGCTAAAGTGTAATCCTTTGGCCATGTACAAACTTGTTGGTGCATAATACGTGAATAAGATTTTATTATTTTGTGCACTAAGTGTTTCCAGTAGCAGACAGGAGTAGTCTCCGGAAGCGCAGTGAACTTCAAGCACAATGCCGAATAAAGGCAGTGAGACGAGTTGAAACACAAAATCTGACATGAATAATTAACTAAAAACAGTGTAAACATAAGCGTGTATTTAATTAAAAAGCTGAACAAAACCTTTTCAAATGCTCTGTTTATTCCGTTCTCTAATGTGAAAGGTGACTTCAGGAAAATGAAGTCATCATTTTGAGAAACTTGTAAAGTAAATTTTACTAAGACACAATGCAGAGAACTTTTACCAAACTATTAAGACTTACGTTTGTCTTCAGTTGGCAAAATTAGGCTTTCACAAAGCTAACACATACACTCTGGATGGATTTATTTCTACATGCAATCATGATACCTAAAGGGACGGGTTTAGTAACTCACGTCGCGCATGCTAGATGGACAGATGGAGCCTTTGGAGTTGATATTTCGTGCTTAGCCATGCAGATAAAAAAGACCTTTCAAAATGAAAGGCTCCAATCTGTGATGGTCACATCCTCTAAACCCTGACCCAGGTCTACTTTCTCCAGCTGCTTTAACAGCTGAGCAAGCGAACGAACGAACGAACTCATCATCACATACACCGTACTGTTTGGAAACGTTAAAAGCGCAAGTGGTTATTACGGATCCTACAATGTTTACAGCACACACAGGAGGTAAATATTCCATTATACCACTTGTTGACATTAATAAAAGCGCTTGGGAACTTTTCCAATTGCTTAAGGATTAATACTGGAAGTGCGCAGAGTGCTGAAGGCAAAAATGAAAGAAAGACTCAACACAGGTTCTATTCGGTACTTGTACACAGAGTGTTCATTTTATTCTATGAAATGCTGCCGAATCACAACACAGCCCAGGAAGCCCCGTTTTAACAACTGCTTTTTAACATCTAGACCAGGGGTGTCCGATCTTATCCAGAAAAGGCGAGTGCGGGTGCAGGTTTTCATTCCATCCAAGCAGAAGCCACACCTGATTCTATTGAAAGCCAAGCTCAACTGATTAAACAGGTGGAATCAGCCGTGGCTCCTGCTTGATTGGACTGAAAACCTGCACCCACACCACCCCTTTCCAGATAAGATTGGACACCCCTGCTCTAGGCGGTGTTCTGATGAACATGAGTTCACGTACATCAACATTTGTGTAGCGTCTTTAATATTTCACAACTTTGTCTTGCATTTATCAAATGAGGCAGTTCCAAGAGCAAAAGTAATTAAGCTGTCAAAAGTAGGTGCAGTTGATACAAAACAAAAGTCCAACACCAGGAGATGTCATTGAACCAGTTCTCAGCTTGATCCATTCCAGCTTTCATAATCTGCATGCTTTTTGCCTATGGGCAAAACTTTCACCCGAAACTGAAGGATGTCCTACTTACACACACACACACAAGTTTACAAAAACAGTCATTGAGTTCCTGCAGAATAACGAGGCTGGACTTGTTAGGAGGGTTTAGTTATCGTAACCGACACCAACGGCAACACATCAGCTGCTCTCACTTTTCATTATCGACTGATTGATATCTCCTGAAAACCTAATGGTGGATATTTGCCTACTGAATTGATTCATCTGGTAGTCTGTCCTGGATCACAGATAACAGGTTCAAACTGTTTCATGACGGTATCTGACAAAGCAAGGCTCTGTGGCTAGATGACTACAGGGACACAATCACACACACCCACAGGCACGTGCATGCACACACAGACGCATACACACACACACACACACACACACACACACACACACACACACACCTCTAATAAGATACAAAATAGGCTAAAAACAGTCAATTGTTTATCAGGTGTGATTAATTTGTGGCATTTATCAGCTTTTTATTTAGCAGGCAGAAGACGACGGAGGGTCAGTGGAGGTCACTGAACATCCCCAAGGCGCACACATCCCACATCCACAAAGATAATTAGGATAATAGGCAAGACTAACAAAACTGGCGCTAATCAAATGACAAGGCCATGGCTGATTTGTTTTCCAAATGAGCAGGCTGTTTGAGGACACTCCAGCCGTTTGATAGGCATCACGAATGCGATTAAAACAATGTGGCGCTAATGCAGGGAAGATCTCTATCTGCTGTCCATCAGAGATGGCAAGATGGAAGCGCTCGCTGTGCAAATTGAGATGAAAATGCACCATAGCTGTGTTTAGCACATTACCTGCTGAGCACCTCAATGCCACACATTGATGGTTTTTGAAATGAAGAAGAGAAGAAATTCTACAAACGGTTGCGTTTTTGTTTTTGTTTTTTTGCAGGGTGCGACCCCGAAAACAGGCCTGAAGCACTGGCTGTGCTGTGTGACTGTCCGTCACTAGACATGTGTTCATCTCCATTGTGAGCAGGACGTGTTCATCAAAGCTATGAAAACTTTAAGCTTCCGCAGCTTGTCAGTATTTTTTATCTGCCTCAGCTCTCCCATGATGGAGACACGATGTAAAACGATAAATATAAAAAGAGAAGTGTAATAGTTAGTGACAGCGCCACACTGACATGGGGCCAAATCAAATGGAATTGGACGGCTTGCATCAACCGAGATATTTGATCCAAAAGGGCGCGAATGGTTCGGGGTGGTTTCTCTAGAGCCGTTTCGAATCTCTGCTGAGCTTGCATGTTAATAATTGACAGCAATCAGTCTTTCATGCCTTTCACTGATCAGCAGTTTGCTTTGCCAGACCCCGAGGAGACCCTGTGCCTGTAAACACACTACAGTCTCACATGGGAGACTGAGCACGTGGGAAAAGCCAATAAAAGCTCAAGTTTACCATCAGAAGTTGTTTGCACGAAAAAAAATGATCAGAATTCTAGATCAGACATATCCATGTCTATGAAACACAGATGCATTTGATTGCAGAAACTCAATGCAAAACAACTCAGTAAGTCTAAGCTTATGGTAAGAGTTTGTTATGAGTATTAAAAATGTCTGTGAGAGCACAGATACATTGAGGAGGGCAGACCAGAAACAAACTTTCAAGTAAGTATACAAGCATAGGTAAATTTAACACACACAAAAAAAAATCGGCTTGCAATGTGCAGTATCTCATGTGTGGCTAGATCCAGGCTGAGTTTTGTTCGATACATTAAGTCCAACATTTGCAACAATGTCTCCACTAATTCTACATTGGATCATCATTAATATCAATGACTAGGTTTACATGGACAGCAGTAATCTAATTATTAACCTTATTCTGAATAAGACAATATTGTGATTAAGGTGTTTACATGAGTTTCTTTTAGAATATTCCTTTCATGTTCCTGTTTTACGTGTTATAGAACATAGATCGATTAACAACACACGTCATTACGTCCCCAAGCCGTAAGCCATTTCATTTTTACGGACGCTTCAAGTGCAATTAATTATTTGTCATGCTACATAAATAAACGACTGCTTGAAGCCGTGGGCTGCATCCGAAACCGCATACTTACCTACTATATAGTAGCCGAGATGCATGTATTTCTCCTACTATATAGTAGGTAAGTACGCGGTTTCGGACGCAGCCGTGCTCTCGTTTGCTGTGTGTGTACGTGTCCTGTCGCAAAATGCGGTGAAAACTCCCACACGATGTTAATCGTGTGATTAAGGTGTGTACATGTCTATAATGCACTTCTATAACGCGACTAAAACAGGAGTACTCCACATGACTTAATTCAATTTGTGTTTACTTCGAGTATGACTTTAGCCAGATTAAGGTCATCAATAATCAGTGTGTACATGCTAGTTTCCTAATCAGAGTATCGTCTTAATCGGGTTAATATCGGAATATTGTTGTCCATGTAAACGTACTGAGTGTCGCTGGAAAATGGAGAACGTGAAGGTGAAGCTCTTGCTCTCATTTTTAGGAGCTACTAGCGAAACCTAACTGTTATACCTCATGATCTTCTACTAAATGCCATTGTAACTGCATTAGCAATGAGCCCCTGTGACATACAGTAGGCATGGCACTCAACCGCAAAATTTTCACAGGAATATATAGCACCAACCAAGAAATCAGCACCAGAATCACTAAGCACATCACAACTATTTCTATATAAACATATTTAATGAGTATGAAGGTGGAATTTTCCACTAAGCACTAAGTGGAACACAGCTTTACATACAGTATATGTCATTTACAAAGTGTTATTGTAATCTAATGACTTCTGATAACGCAGTAATGCAACGCATTACATATTAAATTGATGTAATTTGTTGACAGTTACTGATGTCAAGAAAATTACATTACTTGCATTACAAATTTATTGTTAACAAAACAATATTAGGTCAAATTCATTTTAAAAATAAATCACGTTTTGCCACGAAGATTCTTTTCTTTAGCCCAGAATAATTCTCCATTTTGAATGATTTGTCATTACGTAAAATAAAACCGCCTGTAATTTTACATCTTCACTGAACGGAGGCGAGACCAACCAGACAGGGTTTACAGGAAAATGCATGGAAACACTCATGTCTTATTGGCTGATAGTCTCTCAATTCTGCCAAACGCTAGCTCACACAGTCATTGTGAGGAAAAATGCATATAACAGCTATTTATTTATTTATTTAAACCAGTAAAGGGGAAACTGAAACACTAACATCCTCTGAAGCTGAGCAATCAAGGTGTGTAAATGTTTATATGAGTTCCAGTTTACGGGAACATGATATACTTTACAACCCATACAATGAGAGCTTAGCTGTGCCTCCCCTTGACTATAGCGACACTAAACTAGCCTAGTTAGAAAAGTTTAATATTTTATCAGTCTGGTGGTCCTACAAACAGTGACAACACCCGAGGCAGGTTTTATGATAAATCCAACCTTTTTTGTTCATGTCCTACATTGACACTCGCTAAAATTCCTGAAAGAACTAGGAGTTTCACTTCGTAGTGTATTTTTGTAGGTCTGATAGGTCATGAAAATAACGTGAAAGTAAAGTAATTAGTAATCTGATTACTTTTTACATGCAGTAATCAGTAATGTAATCAGGTTACAATTTTAAAGTAGTAATCAGTAATCTGTAGTGGATTACTTTTTTTGAGTAACTTACTCAACACTGGTCATTTACAGTTAAGTATGATTAATCTTACATTATTAATATGCTCCAAATCCAGTACATGCAGTAAAATGTGCAAATATTCTAACTACAATACTCAATTTTACAATCTGTACATACTGCACTTACTGTAATAGTAGATATTTTAATATTTAATACAATTAATTCGTCTAGGTTTTCTATATACTTCTAATTTTGCTTATAACAATGTCTGTCAATGCCTTGTAGAGGAGATGCCCTTCTTAACTTCAAAATTTGTAGTGATAATTCATATCTGCATGTGTCTAACTCATTGTTTTGTTTTGTTTTTTCAATTAGGCAGAACAGAGCCTAAGAGGATGAATTAAAAGCATCACATTTGAACCAGAGTGCACAGGAAATTAATCACCCTTAGCAGACCCTTTCCTTGTTGCTGCTTGTACTTTTTTTTTATAGCACGGAACCCAGTATTGAATCAGAAAGCCCTTAGAAATCAGGCCTCATTATGGTGGAGAAAAAGCATAACATGCGTCATTAAAACATTCAGCTGGATCCACATGACCTGAGGACTGTAAAAAAAAATAAATGCATCATAAAATGCCACAACCTGTCATTGTCCTCAATCAGGCGCCTGCTGCTTTTTCACTCAGTTAGTGGATTCAATCAATACACACACACACACACATACATACACACACACACACACACACACACAGTCAAATATCTCCTGGCATTTATATTGCTACTGAGCATATACGGTACTGTGCAAAATTCTTAAGCACCCTAATGATTCCGTAAATAAAAATTTTGCCTTAGATGTTTATTTTATGACTTGACTTTATTGAGTCAGTTAAAACATTTTAGATCTCCAAACATTATTTCCAATCCAACAAAAGAAATTGGAAAAAATGTTACAATAAAAAAATTTTTGTATGCCAGTAAAGAAAGTAACATATTACATAACAGGACACTTTTCAGACCGAAAAAAAAAACACCATAATGAATGCAGCTTTTTTTCTGCAAAAACAGAAGCAAGTGTGACAGTCAATGTTTCTGGAAGAACTGTGGCTGGTTTTCCAAGATGCTCAGCCAATTCCCTTACAAAACAGCACAAACTGTACTTAAAACAAATGACTGCTAAACTTGCAGCGCAATAAGACTCACGTGACACATACCCTGGCCCAGTGCTCATTGTTTACGTGACTTCACGTGAATTTAACACACCTGACATTGATGTAGCATCTACAAAATGGTATTTGTACAATCCAGACTCTACACTTGCTGTTAATTTGCACTAAGAACAGCTCTAAGAACTGTATATTATACACTTGTATACCTATTCTTCTTATTTAATATTAGATCATGGATTTTTAGTTTTATTTTCTTTTGTAATATATGTGGCATTATGCTCTAACTGTGTTAGCTAGATAGCTGCTAAACTAAATTCCGTTGCCTGTGCAATTACAATAAAAAATAATCTTATCTTGTATTTTTAGACTACTGATGCATTCTGGGAGTAAGGATTATTAAACCAAATACTGACTTTGTTTCCACCCATCCATCCAGCCATTTTCTATACCGCTTAACCTACGCAGAGTCACGGGGTGCTTGGAGCCTATCCCAGGAAACTCGGGGGACACCCTGGATGGGGTACCAATCCATCACAGGGTACAATCGCACACACATTCACACAACAGACAATTCTGGAATGCCAATCAGCCTACAATGCATGTGTTTGGACTGAGGGAGGACACCGGAATACCCCGAGATAACCCCTGAAGCACAGGAAGAACATGCAAACTCCAACACAGGGCAGAGACGGGAGTCGAACCCACAACCCCAGAGTATTTTTGAAGGGATCTAGCATTTCTTTACATGTGCCTATTTTTTTTAACATTTGCACAGTACTGTATATATTAAAGAATAAATATTTTGGGTCATATTTTGGATTATAAATGTATACTATCTTTTTCTATTCCATCTGCTATATAAAGCACCACATTTAATAAAATGTCAGATGTTTAGCCCATGATAAAAGTGGTAAAGAAACTATTCTACCACTTGCAACTTATTTTATCAACACGTGTCATTATTTGAGGACTGCAACAAAGCCAACACTGTCAAGACTTTATATTACAGAATGAGCAACCTTGTGGATGAAATCAGTTAAATTTCAAACTCAAGAGAAAATCATCTTTAGAGTGTTTCATATCTTCTGCCACATCAAAGACAGCAATATCATCTGAAGCCGAGCCATGTGAGACGCTCCAGCTGTGTAAAAGTATGCATCTTCACAGACGTTGTGAGTGGCCTTAACTAGTGTGCCTTTAACTTGAAGGTCTTATCTCGGTAGGAAACTGAACGCTTATCTAAAAGGAGGACCATAAAAAAGAGGCTAATTCATTTATCTTTTGATCTGCCGTATTAATTTCTGAAAGTATTATCAATACTAAAGGTCAAAGTAATGTCAGGAGAAGTTCCTTGTGTGTCACTCTTCACTATGTCAATCACAGTGAGCGTTGCTGTTTGACTTGTGTGAATTGAACAGTTTCAGCTTGACACCGACTGACAATCGGACATTTGGGATTTGAAGAGAAGTCTGTGCTACAGCTTTAGAGAGAGTCTGTGAGAGCCTGGAAGATGAAGAGAATAAGTATAAAGTCGAAAGTGACTGCAAGAGGACACGTCAACATATGCTTATGCACACCATTTCTAATGCAAAACAACCCCAATCTAACCTTAGATGCCCAAACAAATTGAGTATGACCATGATTGGAAATCTGTTTAACAGCTTGACTTTGACGTGATTTAGAAAGTTAATCACAGTTACAACCGAGTGCTTCTAAAGTGCATTCATAAACTTAAAGCAAAATATATTTAAAGTTAGCATGAAGTGTTTAGAAAAGCCAGTTCCACTTATGCTCACTTTCTGTCCTACACATGAGCTAGTCATGAGTCTCACATTTGGCATACGTAATTGCCAAAATACCAGTAAAAATCACATTCCTCCCCCCTCTATATTTATGTTTCCGTTTCCCAGTTCCAGAAGCAACTCGGTAACATCAACAGTGATTGAACAGGTTTGGGCCCCTTAGTTCCAGTGAAGGGAAATTGTAATGCCACAGCATACAAAGACATTCTATACAACTGTATGCTTCTTACTTTGTGGCAACAATGTTGGAAGCATACAATTATGTGGGGAGCTAGGATATTTAAACAAACTACATACTGTAGATTAAAGTATGCAAACGTATTCTTCTCATAAAACACAAAATCTTATCTAAATGGTAAATGGTCTGCACTTACATAGCGCTTTTACCCAAAGCACTTTACATTGTGTCTCATTCACCCATTCACCCACACCCCAATGGTAGCAGAGCTGCCATGCAAGGCGCTAGCCTGCCATCAGGAGCAACTTGGGGTTCAGTGTCTTGCCCAAGGACACTTCAGCATGTGGAGTCATATAGGAATTAGCAAAGGAGGTGGAGGTTATAGGAAGTAGCAAAGTCAGAATCAGTGTTGTCCTTGAAAAAACTAGATCTCGCAGGGAGCTTGGAGGCGATCCCAGGGGACCAGTGCACAAGGCAGGGGGCGGGGTACCAACCATTTCTTGGCACAATGGCACACCCAATCTCGCGGAAAATTTGGAATTGCCGATCAGTCTTTAGAGCATGTCTTTGGACTGGGGGAGGAAACCGGAGTACCAAGAGGAAATCCCCGAAGCACAGGGAGAACAGGCAAAATCAAAATCAAACCCCCAACCCAGGAGGTGCGAGGCAAATGTGCTTATTGCTTATTGCTAACCAATAAGCAACCCTGCACCCTATATGAAAACATGTAGAATAAATGTATCTCAATCAGCCCAAGCAATTGTGATTATGTAATCAGTGTGACAGTACTGATAATTGTGATAGTTGTGTATGAGTATGTACTACAATCCTGATGAATGTTCAAGCTCAACATACTCCTATGCGTAATGAGGTGGTCAATCACTCAAAATTGCCCATTAAACAGCTGACAAGTTGTCAAAAAGCAGGTGAATACAATGCCCTAAGAATGACTGCTAACCAACATTTACCAAAACTGTCAACACAGAATAAAAATAGAATATAATATTTATCTGCTATTCATAAATTTGTAGTCCACTGAGATCTGTAAAGAGTAAATCACTCAAAAAAATCAGTCAATAACTTCAAAAAATAAATCGGTCTGGCACTTAGAGTGTGACATGGCCAGAGACCTTCCATCTCCAATAAACTGAAGTGTTGTTTTCTGTTCCCCTCGAGCAGCAGCAGGGGGGCGTCTGGTAAACAGCTTGGTGGTTAATATCCGCTGAGAAAGCTGCCAGAGTGCATCATTAATCTAATCAAAACAGCTTCATTACAAGAAGCCACATTACCCTGCTATCAGTTTGTTTATGCCAGGCCAAGTCCGTCATCTCCTAAAATAGTCTCGCTGGAGTGGAGATGATACTAAATCTAGTATTGAACACCACAAGAGGACTCATATCTCATTGGGTAAGCAATATTCAGCTCTAAAACAGCTCTGATCACAAAAAATGAAACATGCTTAAGGTGGAGAACTTTCTATGAATAGACAGGCACAGAGTTTTGCAAATCTATGGCATGAGACCGCAGTATTTTGAGGTATTCCTTTTTTGCTATTTTCCATCTAGCAAGCATTTTTCCTTGCATTACTCTTTCTACAATGAGAATCCCAGTGAAGAATCCCAATGAGGTGCTTGGCTAGTTCAGAAAGGGTCTGAAGTGGTACAACAGGAAAGCATTCACCCTATCATTTGAGCTCAAATCCAAATGATGCCATATTCATCCATGGCCAGGAGTCCAAGAGAGAAAAATTGGCTCTCCCCTGCTCCACTGTCAATCAGAGTGATGCTAGTCATTTGTGGGTATCTGTAGTCTCGTGCATGCGGAAGAAGGCAGTTAACAATTTCTTCTGAGTGTGTTCAGCTGCCTTGTGATGTAGCAAAAACAGCAGACCCTCCTGAGTTGGTGATAGGAGAGCGCTAGCTACAGGGAGGGACATGGCAAATTATCTCCTGATGTACTGCCATGTCACAGCTCGACCTTTTCCGAGTTGCTCTCCCACTGGCATGCCTGGTACACACGGCCTGCCAAGAGAATGCCAATTGGGGTTTGGTGGGGGGAATGGGTGTCTTCATCATTGCACATAGAAAAAGAAAAATATACTGCACTATCATGTTATAAAAGCAGATCACAGATCTGAAAGCATTCAAATCACAAAGACAAAGAGGTGTAGATCCTTCCACACTAGAGGAGGAGGCCCACTCATAACCCCTATGAGAAAGCAGAAAGATCTTAAACTGAGTGCGCGTGACATACAGGGTGATGTGTCTAGTGCAGTAGTTTAGCTAAATGAATGCTAATTTGCCAGCTGTTTGCAGTCCTCTTGCTTACAGCCTGTTGTCGCTCATTACCCTGCATGGCAAACAGGAAAGCACCATGATTGTGCAAGTCTTCCCTTGCCAGTACACAGCCTCCCTTTGGTCAGCCTTGCCCCTTGTTCAGCCACACATAGTAACTGGATGACTTGCGGCCCCAGGCTAACATGGCAAGAGATCTCAGAGATGCACTGGTCCCCAGAGACAGTCCACAGTCCCACAATGTGGAGATGCCCTTGATTTAGTCAACCACTGTCTAACTGCCTTGCAAAGTCTAAGAGAACACTCCCTAACCAGATAAGCAATGGGATGGAAGCACATGTAGGCAGACCTAAGGAACCAGCAGGCCCATGATGACTGGGAAAGACAGCAGTCATCATGGGCATTTTCCTGCCATTGAATCAAGCCAAGCAGTATTGCACATGTATCCCCAGTGCTTTGAGCATGACTTGTACATTTGGAACCAGTCTTAAAGTCTGGCAGAGAGTGTTTAAAGTCTGGAGTGTCTGGTGATGAAGACAAGTTTTGAATAAACTTGCCGTCCCAAGTCACCTGTCCCTGGTGTCCCTGTCCCAGATGCACAGGCCTTATGGCTGTTTACAGCTGGAATTGAGTGGCAGTTGCTCTCGAGAGACACTGACTACTTTATAGATCTCAATGCTCGTACCAAAAGCAGGAAAGACTAGAAAAAGTGGCTTAACATTTCCCACATGTGGCATCTGTGGTGCCAGGTTCAGCTCACTGGAGGATGAAGAGTCGCCCAAAGACGACTACCACAGTAGTTGCATTGTGGCCTTTAATTCTTCAATAAATTCAAAAACATACAAATTTGCACCCGCTTGTTCACAGAAATCTTCTCAGACTTTATAATCACACTTAGGTTTGCTATGACTCTGATCTTCAGAATTCTTTTAATTTTAACAAAGGCTACACTATAATTGTAATAAGTATTTTTTTTTTTTTTTAAACTTTTAGTTAGCATCACCCGTCTTAAATAAACGATGTTAATACCCATAATAAATGGATATTGATCATTAAAGCTTGGCTAAAATACTATAAATCACTTAACCTCTTGATTTTGTTCCTTTGTTTTAGTTGGATGTAGCTCATCAGATATAGTAAAACTTGACTGCTGGTTTAAGTGGTGATAATTCAATTCATTTTAGTCTTCTCAAATTACTTTAATTATTGTTTTGTCAGGTTTATTATTGCAGCCCTAATAAGCATGAAGAAAATAAAATGTGTTTTGGAGAAATGGTATCTCAAGTTTCTCTCACCTCTTAACACCAAAAGCAAAGACATTCTTCTACACTAAACTATTAAGAAGGAAATCTGAATCCTCAGGAGTCTGAATGTAATGGCATGCTAATACGAGATATCGATAATGATGCAACCTGGGTAGATGGCGCATAGCCCCTCTGTCTATCAGTCACACAGCACCTCATCTACTTTTATATTATCAGCTCGATTAAGATCACCTGCAGAAAACCCTAATGGGAGAGGATGTGGGCCTATCAGCCTCAACAATTCATACATTCTCTTTATTTTAATACAAAAATATTCCATTAGATAAAGATTTAGAGGAGTGGATGAACTTTCAAACTCTGTAACCGAGCTCAGTATAAACGCATCGCTAAACCCGTGCTTGCGGCAGCGGTGGATGAATATGAAACTTTCGGCCTCGTTCTGCTAATGGAGGCAGGTTTAATGTTAATGAAATGAGCAACCCCGTGGTGAGAAACACTATCATAAATTAATTATGCTGACTTGTTGCGACAACATTCCCTGTGTAAAAAAGGATGTGTGCCATGTAAGCTTCAATGATCCTTTTTCTTTTTTCTCATTTTACTCTCTTGTTTTTCTTCTGTGTAATGCAGTTTCATCACCAACGGTCTAGCGGAGTGAAGACTCCACTGAACACCAAGCATGTGGTTTCTTCAAGTAACTTGTGATTAAACCGGTTCAATCAGTAACTGATCTGGGTGCTAGAATGGTTTTTGACTACCTGAGTAGTCAAAAGTTGTACCTCAGCTACTAGTCTACACCTGCATAATTTTCTTCTCCGCCGTCCCTATGGGTAAATGTCTATTTGCATACGAAAAGCATAAGACCTGGACATTTTGTTAGGATACATGGCATCATGGACTCTATCAAATATCAACAGATATCACCTGACTACTTCTGCCAGAAAGCTTAAAATGGACCATGGTTGGATCGTCCAGCAGGACAATGATTAAAATCAACACAAAAATGGTTTAGTGACCACAAAATCAAGGGCCTGCCATGGCCATCCCAGTCCCCTGACTTGAAACCCATAGAAAACCTGTGGAGTGAACTGAAGAAGCGAGACCACCAGCGAGGACCTCCAAATTTAAAGGATCTGGAGAGATTGTATGGAGAAATGGTCTCAGATCCCTTGCCATGTATTCTCCAACCTCATCAGGTATTATAGGAGAAGACTCAGAGCTGTTATCTTGGCAACGGGAGGTAGCACAAAATATTGACTAAAAGGGTGCCAATAATTGTTACACACCTATATTTAATAAAATTTTTAGATAAACCTGTGTTGTGTTTGAAATTGTTTGACATCCATGAGAGCAGAGTGTTTTTGTGAACAAAAGATCAAAAGGTTAAAAAAATCAAGACAATTTTTCCCAGCCTTCTTTGCTCATATTTACCAAGGGGGACAATATTAGTCGAAGGCACTGAATTTACCCTTCACTAACCACACACCAACTACACTTCAT
Organism: Ictalurus punctatus; assembly: GCF_001660625.3. Classification (NCBI taxonomy): domain Eukaryota; kingdom Metazoa; phylum Chordata; class Actinopteri; order Siluriformes; family Ictaluridae; genus Ictalurus; species Ictalurus punctatus. The sequence continues at coordinate 17,185,248 of NC_030426.2, read as the reverse complement.
CCTCCAGCGATGTGTAAATATATCTCAAACGTATCATATGTACAGTATATGTATATTAAAGTGTCACATTTGCTTACTAGTAATGCAATAAATCTGTCTCTCTGCTATTTATATCATTCAGTATTTATAACACATATGGTAATCTCATTAAACACCACAGTACTCTTAAGTCACAGTGGCTCAGTGCTTAAGGCTTTTTTTGGCTATTTATCGCAAGGTTATGAGTTCAAATCCAAGCCCTGCCAAGTCACCAAATGAGTAAATAGAAATGTGCTCTTAGAGTCAGCTCTATAGGAGCTGCAAGTTGTGTAGTCTTGCAGTCAGTCAGCTAATACATCCTACACAGGAATCAAGCTTTTACTGTGGCTATAGTCAGTATGGCTATTTCTAAAATGAAGACTGAAAACCTGTCCAGTGAAAAAGCAACAAAACTATACCAACAAAACCATAGTTTTGCAGCTAAAACCATATCACAAAATAATGGCCATATACAAATACTCCGACAACAAAACCAGACTGTAGTGCACTTAGTATTGACCAGGTCAGCAGAGGAGAAAAAAACAACAACAAAAAAAACAGCAGCAGCTGAACACAGAGCCATTACCAGAGCAGGATGGATCAAATCCTGAATCAACCATCAATGAAATCCCAACAACCTTCAGGAATTAGTACAGGAACAATTTATGGTTTACAAAAAAAGAGGTATCAATGAGCAGCAAAAACCAACAGCCAGGTTGCAATATTCCAATCCAATATATGGAATACTCAAATACTCCAAATACCAAGATATCCACAGGTATGGACAGCTGACCATCATGTTTAGTCATATGAAGTGTCATACTAATTCAAAAAAAGGTTTTAACAAACCTATTGGGGGTAAAGAGGTCCATCAGGACATTTGGACTGGTTATGTCAATCTTGTGAATTCCTGCCCTAATTCTGAACACAAAAAGTGTTTATGTCCCAAAATGCTTAAAAATACTTCACTCCACACTTCCCACCTTTCCTATTTTGCATCTTTCCACTGTAAAAAAAATTAAAATAAATCACCATATTCGCAAGTTATTTAAGTAGTAAATGTGAAATATACTCTCCCTTTCTCCACCACGCAGATTAATCTGGTGGTTACGACTGGCAAATACTATTCAAGGAAGCATCCAAAAACCACACCATTTCACTCTAAATAGTAGGGGCAAATCATTAATGATCCCTCAGTGCTCTGTTAGCACAGCTCTCAGGCTCCACGGTATGCACAGCCCATCCAATGCTAATAAGCTAGCAAAAACAAACTGCATAGGACCCAAAAATGATCAAACAAAATAAACAAACACTTGGTCACCACTGAGCGCATTTTATTGTCTGTTTGTGTGTTTTCCATGAATTTGCTTGTCTAAATACAATACATTTTGTTATCTGATCTCTGCTCTGAGGTGTAATGGCATTTGACATGAGACTAAAATTACTATACTATTCTAAATTATATTAAAAAATGATACTAATATTACTATACTAGTATAGGATTTCCACAGTGACTCACAACATCGCAGGTACACCACATTTTTCAGCATTTTCTATCCTGGCTCATTCAAAATGACAAATAAAAAAAGTCGAGATGTGCTGTTATTGGAAAATAATCAACAACGGGGTGTTGTGATGCAGCCCAATGCAAAGCGGAGAGCTATAATCACCCTGAAGTAGATTATGGTCTTATAACAACATGTCCCAAAGTGTTTTATTGTGCTTTTATCCATTTACAGTTGCATTTCATGTTGTGGAATAGCCACAAAACTAGTTTTTGATATCACTTGCATCATAGCAGCACTATTTTTTTTCCTCTCGTTCAAGACCCAAAAAAAAAAAAAAAAAAAAAAAAAAAAAAAACCACACACACACACACACACACACACACACACACACACACACACACACACACACACACACACACACACACACAACACACCTTGCCATGTTACTGAGAAATCAGAAAGACTGCGTTAGGAACAACATTAAGAGACTTGCAATGCTCTCACGACGGAGACTTGATCTATAAATATTAAGAAGACAACAATTCCACCCATTAAAAAAAAAAAAAAAAAAAAAGTAATAATTTATATGGAACAGCCACCACGCAAGTCCCTGTGTAAGTTATTACTATAGAAACAATGATGTATTAGATGAGGACATAAACCTGGGATTTGCAGTCCCCTGACTTGAAACCTTGTGTCATCTATTGACAGAGCTGCTGTTACAGAAAATGTATCAATACCATCTGACCAATCAGAATCAAGAATATTGCTGTGGGTGGATAAAATAATTCTATACACTGCAGCTTTAATATGGCATGCTTTGGAATCTATTTAAAACGAAACATTTTGCCTTCACTGCCTCAATGTTTTTGGGGCATGTCGTTTGTATTAATGAATGGGAAGTGAAAATGGGGAAAGCACTGTTTATAAATCCATTTCCCTGTTAGTATAGTGGACGCAGGTGTAGACCAAAGGCAGTAGAATCTCCAGTTCGGTGCAAATAAGATGAAGCAAAGAGCTTAGACTGATCTCTTACCAGATATCTCTCGTACCAGAGAGCACACTGAGCTTGGCAGTAGGTCCTGCTGCTCGATCATGAGATGAAAGTGTTTGAGGGATACAATCTGGCTCTCTTTACTGCAACCCCAATAAAATATACCACAAACTGAGGAAACATCAAATTTCTCATAAGAGATAAATACAAGGAGGATATGGAAGATAAAGATCAGGTGGTTTAAGCTCAGGATTTAAAGTTCACCTAAATATAGCAATCTTTTTAAGATAAGTAAACTTATTTTCAGGTGTCTGAATCTGAACAAGAGCTCAGCTGTAAGTGAAAGTAAGAGGGTGTGCTAGAGATATGGGAGAGAGCTTGCTTTCATGAACAGCCAGAGTTCTTGAACTGAATGGGTATCTGGAGACTCCTCACACCTCCTGGAGCGGCTGGGATTTAATGTGGAGTAGCTAATCTAATGCGCTTCTCTGAGGCCCAGAATGGCCCTTAAAAGCCCGGGGTTTTTACTGAATGAGCCGATGAGTGAAGGAACACAGCCAAAAACACAATAACCTCTCCCTCAATCCACTTAAAAAGAGGCACTCTGTGAATTGGCTCAAAAACCATTAAAACCGCTGACGATTCTGGTGGACGCTCGTCTTTTTTGTTTTGTTTTTTGTTCCATTGATTCACCATGAGAAGGGAAATAAGACAGACAGGGAAAGACTGAGGGAATGACAGAAATGCTGAGTCAACAAAGGGAATGAACAGCAATATTGTCTGGTGTAACAACTCCTGTGTCTTCTAAACTACTGACAAAATCCATCAGCGTGATCTAGAGCAGATTTAAACCTGGGATGTGTGTAATGGCAAAGAGGAAGCCATTATTAGACAAAACACCCTCATCACAGCACAAAAACAGAATGAGTAGTGAAAAAAAAACAAAATCAACACAAGCCTGCTGTATAAAACCCATTGCTTTATAAACAGTAAACAGACTAGTTTTACCAAAATGATGGCATACTTTTAAATGACTGATTACTTAAATATATATATATATATATATATATATATATATATATATATATATATATATATATATATATATATATATATATATATATATATATATTCCTTTAGTCCCTCTGAAGACTCATCCATTAAGGTATTGGGGTAATTGTTGTTATGGTAACTCATATAATAACTGCGTCATTGCCTCACGTTAAGTGACCCTGCAGCTTCGTTAGTAACGGCTGCCATGAGTATTCAACATTTGGCTTTTCTCTGAATGCCAAGCTGGAATAAAATCTGAAATAACACAGGGGACAACATGTACTTCATGAGTCACATCTGATGAAAAACAGCTTGTAGGACTGAAATGGTCAAAAATGAATTAAAAATCGAGATAATTGCAAAGTAAATGTGCATACTGACCCATACACACAGAAGACATAAGCTCATACAATGTGTGTGGTGCTGCTCTACAGTTCAGAGATGTGTGTATTTCCAGAGTGTATTTTCAGAGTGTGTGTATTTACAGTGTTGGGATTATAAGGGTGAACAATGACTCATTTTTTTTGTGATTGTAATTCTTAACTGACTAAACAAAAGATATTTGATTGATCGATTGATGTATTAAATAAAGAGCTTCATATCCGTATGGTTTAACCAGTTCATAATTTGCATGTAAAACTCTTTTAAAGTGACAAAATATGCATATGAGCAAAGAAGGCTGTGGAAATTTGTCTTTATTGCATAAACTTTTGATCTTTTGTTCAAAGAATTCACAAAAATACTCTTCTCTCATGGATATCAAACAATTGTAAACACAACAGTTTTATCAACAAAAAAAAAAATCTTGTTTGAATGCATTTCTCTGTAAATTGGCAGACAAAAATGTTTCTGTAATCTTCTGAATTCACTCTGCTGCTACCATCATGAGTTGCATCATCAATAAAGATTAGTGAGCCTGTTCCAGAAGCAGCCATGAAAGCCCAAGCCATGACACTACCTCTACCATACTTGACTGATGAGCTTGTATATTTTGGATCATCAGCAGATTCTTTCTCCACACTTTGACCTTTCTATCACTTTGGTAGAGGTTAATCTTGTTTGTGGATCATCTCTAATTTTTTGCAAATTCCAAATGTGGCTTTCTGATTCTTATTGCTGATGACTGGTTTGCATCTTGAGGTATGGCCTCTAGATTTCTGCTCTCAAAGTCTTCTTCAAACATTGGACTGTGGTACCTTCACCCCTGCCCTGTGGAGGTTGTTGGTGATGTCACAGACTGTTGTTTTTGGGTTTCTCTTCAAAGCTCTCACAATGTTTCTCTCATCAGCTGTTGTTGTTTTCCTTGGTTTTCATGTTGGCGTATTCTTTTTAACAACAAATGCAGTCTTCACAGGTAAAAGTGAAGGTTAAAACCAAGAGGAGATGTTCAGAGCTATTTATTGTTTAAACAATCAATCTAACAGGACACACCTGGGAAACACCTGTCAGTCACATGTTCCAGTATTTTTGCTCACCTACAAACTGGGTGGTTTGAAACAAAATGCTCGTTTAACACATCTACATATAAATGCTGAAATTCTAAACTCCCTTCTCATACTCATCTTTTGATCTCAAACCCAAATGTCATCAGTCTACAGCAAAAACTAATGAATTGGCCTTGCTGTTCCAATCATTTTAGAGGGGACTGTATGTAGGTGAGCGTTATGCAACACACACGCACAAAAAAGTCTTTGTCGAAGAACCCTATGGTGGATTCTAAATGTGGCATGTTCCAGGAGAAATGGACAATGACATCATATTTCTTCTGGGAAATAAATCACAAACCCATTTGTGTTATTTGCTCTTAGCACGTGGCTGTGCTCAAATAATTGAATATTCCAAGGCAGTATGAAATCATAGTAGAAAAAGTATGACCTGTATATTGGGCAGATTCAAACAGACAAAATAAAGGAGCTAACTGCAGCTCTCAAAAAGCAACAGTCTGCTTTCGGTCATACTCATGAGATGAAAAGTGTTGCTGTGAAGGCTAGCAAATATTAACCAGGGATTTGCTTGCACTGTGTTTGTTGTTATAATATTACAGCTCTGCTTTGTTAATCCCATCCCCGCCTGCTCCAGAAGAAATTCTGACAGATCCGGTGATATTTTCCAATACATTTAGTTGGTTCCCTTTCTCAAAATATAAAACAAATTAGTCATTTTAACCTTTGTGACCTTGACAGGGATTAAGCTTTTACTAAAGATGAGTGAATGTAAACAGTAAATGTGCCATGTGAGCAACCAGTATGCGCTCACTCACGTGTGGACTATGCTCCTTGCAAAGGAGTATAATCCACCCACAACTTTTTTTTTTTGTTGGGTCTCACAGGATGCGCACCTCTACTGCAAATTAATAACAACCTGCATTGTGGGTTGTAGTCATATAAATAAGCCAGGTCACTGACACCAATTTGAATAAACCTAATAAAATGAATTATGCATATATTATTCATGTGATTGAATGCATTAGCATGGGACCTTCATTGAATGATTTTAACCAATGTGGCGCCCCACGTGATCAAACAGTTAGCCACCCCCGATTTACAATAATGTAATAAATGAGTAATTGTAATTTGCTTGAATATTGCAAGATAATTATCGTTTTAGTCATCATCGTGCAGTATCGTCTCACTTGACTATAAAACTGACAGGTGCAAATAGAAAACGTCACAAGGCCCGTGCAGAGCTAACACCCAAGCCGAACATGCCATTTCAGCATTTTGTTCAGGTGAAGAATAAATGCTACCAGGCATCTGTTCTCTCTCTCTCTCGCTCTCACCCACAGACACTCTATGATTCATCATGTCACTAGCTGTGACCTCAGTAGTTAAGCTTAAGTGACTGGAATGTTTTGATCCAAATACCTAGACTGCTAGTCACTGTAGAAACCTTAATACTCAGGTGCTCAGATCATTTCTTGCATGAAATTCTATTTGTCTTTAACAGCTTTGGATAAAATTATCTGTTTAAAAAATTGCAAATGTAAAAAACACCGAAAATAAATAAATAAACAAACAAACAAACAAACAACAAACTCAAGCAGGTTTGGATAAGGACTAATTCCTGGCAGATTCAAGGACGCCTGTATAACATCAGACATGATTTTGATTAGCAGGTATGATTGTTTCTGTGTGGGAGAAATAAAAAAAATTAAAAAAGAAAGACGTGATGAGGAAGATCACACCTGGGAAGAGCAACGTTCTCAGGAAACCTGTTCAATGCGGCACAATCAGCAAATAACAGCTCATGTTCCCACTTGGGCTCCAAACCATCTGTACCTCTACAATGTGTGTGTGTGTGTGTGTGTGTGTGTGTGTGTATATAAGAGCTCACCTGTGCTCAAGAAAAACGTGTCTCTCTACCCAAAGAGTCCTTGCTTAATCACAAAGTATCATATAAAGCAGGAAAATCTCAGTATAGTTTGATGAACATGTTCAGGATGGAGGGCTGTGAGGAACTGTTCTCAGTGGGGTGATCATTTGTGTGGATTGTGTTTTGAGCACACATGCTCGAGTCTAACCACACGGCTGTGGCTCCCCTCCGGAGGCCATCATTATGCGGATTTGTTCTGCTTGCACTTATAGTCTCGGCAGATCAATCGCAAAAAAGTGCGCGTTAAAGCCTGTTACTGGAGTCGCAGTTATGGAGGGAGGATTTGAGAGAAGTATTGTTTGAGGGTTATATCGTCCATGGCACTGAAATTCCCATCACCGTGAACAATGTTCCCCACCACCTCCCAGTCCCCCTCAAGCCCACTCCGCTAATCAATTAGGATGAGAGACACATTTCACGCTATCTGTACATAGTGAAACATTAATGTGTCTAGTGTAATGAAAGTGCCTTCAGATATCTGCCTCTACTTTTTTTTTTTTTTTTAAAGATAATAATACACTACTAAACATGTTTGCAATGTACCTGTACCAGACCTCCACACATTCTTATGCATTTTTATATACACATATCTGTGCATCATAGATGATGTGAATTTTATAAACAGCAATCCAGTGCAGAAATCACCTGAGAAAATGTATCTGTTTAATTAGTTTATTTGGATCCCTGTTTGTTCTGGCCTTCCTGGGGAACCCATCATGGACGGACACTTCACGTAAAACGTCTACGCAAATATCTCAAGGAATTATTCCATAATATTGCTATCAGATGATTACTGATTACAGATAGATTACTGACAGAGAACTCTGACGACAGCTGCATAATTTTTTTTCTTGTGTTTCATTCAAAACCGGCAAACACAGTCTGTAACTACCAACACTGCTGGAATATAAACTGTGGACACTTTTAAAAAAAAAAAAAATTGTAGAACACTCTGCTAATTTAATTACTACTAAATGATACTTACTAAGACTTTCTTGAATGTTTGAATATAAATAATGACTCATTCCTGGACCACATAAACGTAGACCCTTACAAATGAGCTCTACATGTATAAAAGAGGTTTAAAAAAAAAAAAAAGAAAAAGAAAAAATTTATTGTTGATTTTACATTAATTTACTGACAACCTGGGCTATCCTGTATCAGCCAAATGAGAATATGTACTTACATAGTATAAAATAACACAATTCAGGTAATTCAAATAAAATAACGTAAATATAAATATAAAATAACGTAATTCAGGCACTATGTTTTTACAATTGTTGACTATAAATTTTATAGTACTTTACTGGCAACCCAGGTTGCCAGTTAATTACTGTAACAGTTTCGGCATTTGTACTGTGGATTTTTGTACACCATTCACAAGTGCATGTTTGACTTGGTGAATCAACGTAAGCACATTTAGCATACCTGCACCAACCACACCCATACACACATCTCATCACATTCATCACATGCATATAACATAGGCTGAAAATGCATTTGTTTACTCAAGCTTACCATAAATAGACTTTCTTTTACGTAAAGTACACGGTCTTATCCATCAGGGGATAGTAAGCATACTTAACAATCTCTCCCTTCACTTTACCTCCCTCTCCCTCTCTCCTTCCGTCAAGCCACACATCATGAAGATGCCAGTGATCCTGACCCTTTCTGCTCTCCGGACCTGCCTGATCCATCCTGATGCCCTACCTCTGGATGGAGCTCTCATCAATTGGAGATTGCTGATGATGGTGCTGCTTGATTTTGGAGCTCAATTTCACATGGACATTTTCACTATGGTTGCTGGGACTATGGTTGCTGCTATGGCCTTAGGACTGCAATTACCACATACAACTTTGCACTCAAGTCTCCTTTAGTGAACAGTGGACTAGTTCAACAAACAGACTTCATATGAAAACTATAATGAACTTTCATTTACTTTCACACTATCCGTTGTTACCCAGATGAGGATGGGTTCCCTTCGGAGTCTGGTCCCTCCCGAGGTTTCTTCCTCATATCATCTTAGGGAGTTTTTCCTCACCCCCGTCGCCACCGGCTCGCTCAATAAGGATAAATCCACACACTTAAAATCTGTATCCTGTGTTTATATATTTCTGTAAAGCTGCTTTGAGACAATGTCCATTGTGAAAAGCGCTATACAAATCAAACTGAATTGAACTGAATGACATGTAAACCTATGTACAACTGGAAATAGGTAAATAAGAACAAATAAGTGTGTAACAACACAGGAGTTAAAAGTTCCTCACACATCAAAATACAGTTTAGGAAACACTTTCCCAAGTGTGTCTGTGTATGTTTCTGGGTCGGGGAAAGTTTGCATACTTTCAGAATTTCATACTTTACTTGCAAAAGTTCTTTCTCTTCTAATATTCTCCAAACAGATCTGACTTATTAATGTTGAATGAAAGGGCTATGTGTCGGGGTCAAGTTAAGAGCTGTAAAATGACATAAGGCGTCACATCGTATTTTCCTCTTAAGAAGTGTTAGTCAGAAGAGATTAAGCATGCATATGGCATGGGTGTCCAAAATACATACTCCAAGCCATCTGCATCTGGGCTACAGTCTGAATGAGCACAGAAGTTATCTTAAAAAATAAAATATGGAACATAATTGGAAAATATGGAAAACTGGAAAAAGCCAAACTAAAAAGCAGATGCTGAACTTTTTATCCTTTACATTTATTAGCTTAATTCTGTTAGAACATTTATTTGCCAAGACACAAAGAGACCAAATAAGTGAAAACGGGCGAGTGAATTCAGGCGAGTTAAGGCACACTGGCTAACATTTTCAATATCTTCAGAGTGTGTGTTGAATTAGTCATTTGCTGTACTAGGTTTAAGCATGCAGCAGATAGCAAATGTATTAAATTACTCAGTAATGCTGTGCAGTTAAATTAAAAGACAAGGTAATAGTGGCAATCAACATTTATTTAATTATTTATCAGGCAGTGATCAATATTTTGTTCCACCCAGCCCTAAATAAGACAAATTTGAGCACCCCGTCATACCGAGTGGCACACAGACAGTCACAGAGGAAGGGGAGGTCTGTGAGTCTCTCTGATACACAGTTTTCTGCATGCCTCTCTCTTTTTTCCTGTCTCTGTCATTTTCATCCTCTAGAAATAAGCAGTTCACTTAGTGTAGAGACTGAACCCCAGAAAGTGGAACAGTAAAACCCCTCCTCTGAAGACAAAACTCAAATCATCAGATGAATTGGGGGGGGGGGGGGGGGGGGGGGTGGAAAAACTCATTAGGGAGAGACGAGAGAGTTGAGGAAAATGAGCGAGAGAGGAGAAGAGGATATATAGTAAAAAGAATAAGATAGGAGTATAAAGAAGAGGAGGACAAAGAGAAGAAGAAATGAGGATTAAGAGGTGGATAAGGAGCAGGAAGGAAAAGACAGAAAAAGTGGGATGAAGAATGGAGGAGAGAGAAGAGGTCAAGGTAGAGAAGGCTGATGAGACTTACAGGACTTTTCCTTGATGGACAGCGATGAGTCACCAGCAACTAACTGGGCAGAGAAAGAAAGAGAAATAGAGAGATTCATTTTAGTGCATCACAAACTCCATGAACACATCCAGTGTTTGTCGTTTATATTCTTTATTAATTCACTTTTTTTAAATGATCTCACATGATGACTGTTTACTCTGCATCTAACTTCGCCAGTCCTTTCTCCAACTCAAACCCCAGTAGAGGATTGTGGGATATAAAACTCTAATAATAAAACTAATAATGACAGCAATAACAAGAAAGGAACATATACACACAAACACACAGACACAAAACTTGCTAAGGGAGCTGTTCGCCTGGTCTATTTCAGGAGAAGTGCGTATCCTGTTTGGATGCACAGGTAATAGTGGGACGGGGTGTATGGTGTTTGCTCTCTACGGGCCCACACACGCATTCCCAGCTCACAGAGCGACTCCTTTGTTCTCGGATAAATCGACACTGTCAAGTTTCCCACGTTATCAAGAGACCACAGGGGGGAAAAAAGGAGTGGGAGCGGCGCTCCTACACGCGATCACACCGTTTCATTTGCCTGTTACTGTTTCTGCGCCCTCCCCCAGTCCCCCTTTTTTTTTTTTTTTTTTTACTTTTCTATATGCAACGTCTGCACAAGCTTTCTTTTCAAAGCTCTGATTGAGGGCAATGAGACAACAGAAATCTCTTTGTGCTCAACCAGATATCCAAATGTGAAGTGTCATGTCCACATAGTCTGGAAACTGAGAAGTGTGTGAGTGATGTGAAGCGCACTGATAAGCCGCTCATTCAAACGCATAATTACAATTGTTCTACTGCTTATACAGATCCAAACTCTTCTGATTTGAATGAGAACTTAAGAGCAAGGATGCTCATCCAAGAACTAAAAAAAAAAGGAACCAAGTACACAGGGAAAAAAAAAAAAAAAAAAAGAGGATATAACGTTCCTGATACAGTGAACAAACACAGACACACACAGTCCAGTAACCAAACTTTACCTCAGTAACCAAAGGGAAATGTTTTACCTATATTAGTTTTTTTTTCTTCATAAAAGCTGTTGCCTTTATTTTATATATATATATATATATATATATATATACACACACACACATTTTTTTTATATATATATATATATATATATATATATATATATATATATATATATATATATATATATATATATATATATATATATATATATATATATATATATATAATGTCCCCACAAGATAAAAACTCTCAGATATTCCTATTCTTAGATGGAAAATAAAATCAATCAAGCAAAAAAGTTTCATACTTGAAATAACACATAGGGTATAAACCTGTTAATATATAATTTAATATAAAATATAATTTCTTAACCCAAATTTATCTTCAGTAAGCATTTCATCTTAATCATTGTGAGATCATAAAACAGAAAAAAAAATTGTCTTCCATTTACTTTGTTCTTCAGTGCCTTGGGTGTGGGTTTGGTGGCTGTTCAAAATAGCAGCACTTGAATGAATGCAATTTGTCTACAGAACAATTAAAACACATTATTATTGCTTTATATACACAGTAATGGGCAAAGCACCATCACTGATCACGTACTCGTTGGGTATTGAACCATTCTGTACACTGCAATCACACTGACATGGTAGTGTGTGTTGTGTTGATGTGTGTTTCAGGTGCAGCAGTGTTGCTGGGGGGTTTAAAACACTGAATTGGTCCACCATGTAGGTGCACAGTTAGATATTAAAGCTTATCTTATTTCATGTACAATTTGTGTTAATTGCCCTTTAGCCCTTCATACAGCACTGCTGCGGACTTGATATTTTAGTTGGAGGACTGTTCTCGGATCAGCAGTGACATGAGGTGTTTTGAAATCCTAGCTTCAAATAAGCACCCAAATAATATCAGTTCAGCACTGGTCCAGAGCAACAGCTGCAAACCAGTCAGTAATTGGATAGCTACAACATGACCTATAATGGAAGGTTTAACTGATAAAACGACCAACATGGTGACATACAAGGCAGGTCAACTTAAAGTGGCAAGTATCAGTAGACAGAAATGGATGATGAGATATGATATAATATACATGATGAGACAGTGGAGGAAAATGAGACGAGTTGATAAAAGTTACATAAAGATTGCATTTATACAACGCATGATGTATCGAGACATAAGATACACCAGAGTATCTAATAATATATCTAGACTGGCACATTGCCATCTCGGTCCTTGGTTTGATCCTGTGTCCACTTCAGTCTTTGCTGATTTTTCTAGCTTGCTCTCACCTCCCAAGTAGGTAAATTGGTCACTCTACAATTCCCCTACGTGATGATGTGTGTGTGCATGGTGCCCTGAGATGGATGTATTCCCACCTCATACCCAGAGTTCCCGGGATAGGCTCTGGATCCAATCACAACCCTGACCAAGATAAAGAGGTTCCTGGATGGATGGATGGACGGACGGACGGACGGACGGACGGACGGACACACACATACCATGGACACAGGAACTACTTCTTTTTGAGTGACTGGTGTCCATTGTTTTATATATCAGGACAGCTCTACGTAAATGCTACTCCCGCTATGTACCCGATTTGGAATTTACCCATGACCATAGTCAGAAATATCTCTTTAGGTCAGGCCTAGATTTACACACAAAAGACAGTATTGTTATGTTGCACTTAAATTAATAAGTTTACTTATGCAGAATGGCATTGTTTATACAAAGTGTGGAATGGCTTTAATTAAAAAGTACAACATAATACCAACGATATGAATATAATTGTTACCTGTTGATACATGTAAAATGCATATACACTATATAAAAAATGCGTATATAATTCAAATATCAAACCTTCCACACTTCACTTAGGTTTAATCAAACGCTTAGGTTTAATCAAAAATGTCATGCCAAGACAAAGGAATCCAAATCCATGACACCATTTCCTCTAAAACATTATTTTCATAGCTCCTTAATTAAAAATAATGCATCCTTGGTGCTGAAACACAGCCTCAGCGGATCTAATCCAGAGCTGGGCCAAGTTTCCAGACCGGTGGAATGACTCACCTAATAAATTAAGGCAACTCCAATAAACTCCAATAAATTCTTCATGGCTCACAGCCAGGAGCGAAATCCACAGCCAAAGACAAATTCACTGCACTCACTTCCGCTTGACAAGCTTCCCTCATCTAATCATTATATTAATTATTATCATTACAATAACCTTCTGCCAGCCACTTCCCCTACCAGTGAAAAAAAAACATTTATATCTGGAATTCAGCTCCCATCATTAAAAAGAGTCTGCTGTTCACTAGCAGTTTTGTCCTCCAAAAATTCAGGCTTTAACTCTTTTACTCTCCTATTTTAAGCACAAATGGCAGCAATTTGATTTCAATTCCAATTCCATTAAGATAATTGAGGTTAAACCTTTTTCAAGTGCATAGACAAAGGCTGGGAGACAAATTCTCACATTATCTAAGTCATTTGCCGAGGGAGAAGGGGATCTCAAATCATATTTAAACAATAAGGCAATTCAAGTACATTAGGTCATTAACACTTTTCTAAAGAGGCTAATCTGTCAAAGGAATGCAATTTAGCTACTGAAAAGTACTGCTTCTTTTACATATGGGAAAAGCTCCCTTATTGTCGAGCAAAATATCACTTCATTCATTTTCTTGACCCCAGGCGATTTTAATCACTCTGTAATGCCACAGTGACCTTGGCCAAGTGACCTTGAGAATAGTGACCTTACTCGAATGTCAGTCTTTTTTAACAGAGCCAAATTCTAGAAAGCATAGAAGCTGTTTTGAGACTTCTCAACAGTTATGTAACTATATAGACTTATAGCTTTGCTTCCTCAGCTCCAGGGCCCACAGTTCGACCCTGAGCTCGAGTTACATTCTGTGTAGGGTTTTGCATGTTCCATGTGGATTTCTTCAAGGTACTCTGGTTCCTCCCACCTCCAGCAAACATGCTAGGAGGTGGAGTGAATATTAGGTGTCGCTGACTACGTTTACATGCACATCAAATTCTGTTTAAGGTCTATTTTCGGGTAGCAGCCATATTCCGAATACGATGTTTATATGCATACAGGCATCAGAATATTCCTGAACACATGGTTGTTGTAAGTATGGCTGAGTTGCCATTCCTAAATATCTAGCCTACATCTAAGCATCTCTTAGCACCCACTATTCCTTGCGGAATGAGCATACGCATATATCGCTTGTCAGTGGATTTTCTGAATAAAGATGTTTACATGCAACAAAGTTACAATTAAAACAGGCATACTCCAGGGCTGGGAATTAGAATTTGGAAAATCAGAATATTGTCTTAATCTGAATCATTTGCATGACTCAATACAATCCTAATTCAAATATTGTTGTGCATGTAAACATAGTCAATGTGGTGCCCTGTGATGGACTGGTATCCCATCCAGGGTAGATTAGTGGTTAGAAGATATCTGGATAAATGAATGAAGACTGCACATTGGATGAGAGATGATCTGAATTACCCACAATGCACTGTGAGCACAGGTCAATTTTTGTACGTAGAAAGTGAGCTTACAAATAAATGTATAATGAAATAAAGGATTGTTTTTCTTCTTCAACATGCAGACTGGTGAAATACTAAAATAATATTTGAATAACTGAGTGGGGAAATGTCATGACCGCAGAAAATTCATGATCCAATTAGGAAATGCTGAGCAGGCCTAGATGACCTGGATATTGGATCAAGATGGCAAGAGGAAAAGACTTTGGTGATTTTGAAACAACAACAACAAAAAAAACGGTTCATTACTGGAGCATTGCTGTTCATTACGAATTCATTACTATGCCTTATTTTTTTGTCAGAGGACAAGCTGATACAAGCTAAGGGCATACAGAACAACTTAGCCTATTGACAAAGAAAAATACTCATAACACTTATAACTCATAACATCTATATGACACCATTTGTCCTAATGTTTTAACATCAAACTTTCCTCATCAAGCTTGCTGTAATCAACCAACGTGCAATCGACTTGACCATGCTTCAAGTCAACTCTTCATGATTCCAGTTTGAATCATATATCCAAATCGACAACTCGTGTCCTTCAACCCACCACACGTCCATTTTAGCATCACTCCAGTTTATGGTGCACAGAACACCTGCTGTATTAAAACCCTCAGCTGAAAAGGTAGCCCTGCTGATATCCAATGAAAAGTACGTACCCATGAAATTACCTTCGCCTTTTACCTTGCCTTTTTTTTTTTTTTTTTTTTTTTAACAGGGTATAAATAGGAGCGACTCTCGTCTGCCGGTGGAGAAAAACTCATGCAGTGAGGGTTAAACGCCACCACTAATGTATTTTGGTAAAGGGCAATTAGACGCAGGAGGTCTTGGGAGACTTTGTTAGGCTTTGGTCTTTAAGTCAGTCAGGATTTTTTGTGATTCCATTCAAGCCCTGATTTATGTTTGATCCCAAATACATGCAGTAATCCGGATGAGCAATCAGATAAATTTAGTTAGTGGGCATGTTGTGGGTGATTAACAAAGATTAATTGTGTGAATGATATCACATGCAAAACGGAGGCAATAAAAATTTGTAAATGAGGAGTGTGTGTGTGTGCCTCTCAATAATTGTTCAGATCTCAAAAGAGACTCATGGAAAACTAATGGAACTGAAATAGAAAGTCAAGTATAAGGCTGATTAAAGGTGATGAGTACGTATTGAAAATCCAATACGAACCTAAAATAAAACTTTGTAGTCATGAAGGAGTTTTCTGTTCAGAAGCTATATATAGTTGCAATCAAAATTGTTCAACCCCCATTGCATATCAGTTTTATTGTCAAAATGTAAAAGACTTTAAGCTGTTTGCAATTAACAAATCAAACAAAAGCAATTGAAATAGTTTAACACAACGAACGCTTCAAGTGGAATGCTTCATTTATTCAATCCCTTCATGGTGAGCATCTTCAGTACTTAGATGATCAGCTTTTGCTGTTATGACCTGCTGCAAAATGAGATGCAGAGCTTCTGGCAGTGTTCCTGAGGAATCTTAGACCATTCCTCATGGGCAATGGCCTCCAGTTCAGTAACATTCTTGGGTTTGCGTGATGCAACCGCCTTCTTCAAATCCCACCAGAGATTTTCTATAGGGTTCAAGTCAGGTGACTGTGATGGCCCTGCACAATTTTCCAGGACTTCTTCTGCAACCAAGCCTTGGTGGAATCTGAGGTATGCTTGGGATCCTTGTCCTGCTGGAAGGTTCATTGATGCCCAAGCTTC
The DNA here is from genome assembly GCF_001660625.3 of Ictalurus punctatus. NCBI lineage: Eukaryota > Metazoa > Chordata > Actinopteri > Siluriformes > Ictaluridae > Ictalurus > Ictalurus punctatus. The sequence goes on along the minus strand of NC_030426.2, from coordinate 17,168,544 downwards.
AGCTTCCTCACAGATATCATGACATTTTCTCCTGGGATTTCCTGATGCTTCAATGAATCCATCTTGCCTTCCACATGCTGCAGGTTTCCAGTGCCAGAGGATGCAAAGCAGCCCCAGAGCATCACTGAGCCACCACCATGCTTGACTGTGGACAGAGTGTTCTTTCTTCATTCTTCTCAGACATACCGCTGATCCATCGTGCCGAAAAGTTCCAGTTTTGTTCCACAAAGAATCACATCAACAGAAACTCTTCTTGAGGTAATAAAAATATGTTTCTGATAATTAACGTGTATTGTTTACACTTCATCATTGCCACTACAGTATTTGTAGCTGTCCAGTGAGTTTCATTTAATTTAAGGCTATACTCCTACTGGTGGCTTTTAGATCAACATTGTAGCAGCGATCACATTCTGGGGTTTAAACAAAAAAAAATATTTAAAAAAAAAAAAAAGGGGGGGGTCTGACACTGCCATAATTTTTCCATCTGCTGTCTTGGCACTAAATTGTCTGCTGGTGAGAACACTGTTTATTTTAAAAGAACTGATCTCGATTCATAACCAAATTGTGACAGCAAATCTGAGTTGAAAATTATACCCTGAAAACTGACTAATGAATTTAGATAAACTCCCCCCATATTAAGACTCGGTGCTCTTTTTTCCCTAAGTCACATTCAGGCGTTGAATCTAAAATTAATCGACTTGCATTGCCACCAGTGGAGAAACACCCAAACTTGCAAACTAATTAAGGCAAACATTCTAAATGGACAACGAATGCCATTTTGCTCATGAGAAAGACACAATCCCTTATTTAAAAAAAAAAAAAAAACCTGTTAAATAAGCTTGTACTTATCTTGGCAATTTTTTTTAGGAAATCAGAGCCTCAAAATGCAGGTTTCAAAATAGATAAAATCAGGCAATGTTAACTTCATACTATTTGTGTGTGGGTTTTAAGACAAAATATGTGATAGGAACAGCAGTGCTAATTTACATCCTGTCAATTGAATCCAGTTACAGTCCCATGGGAGATTTCCAGATGCATGGCTTGGGACTCGTCTGTTCTATACAGCATGTTTACTGCATGTCACTATGCCTGTACGTGTTTGTGTGTGTGTGTGTGTGTGTGTATATATGTGTATGTATGACAGGTAATTGCATCCTGCCCGTCTGAGCGAGCAGCTCAAGCTTCCGCTGCCTCCTCCATTGATCTGAATGAGCAACTGGTGCACATTTATCACATCAGCATCACTGGCCCTCGCAGGAAGTTCTGAGGTGCCACAAATCAAACTGAAAAATAAAACTCTGCAGAATGGACTATCAGCCACAGCCATCAACATGAAGGACAGCCCTTGAGTAAATAGGATTTGAAATCACATGCAGGCTTTTTACACGGTGATACAAAAGCGGAGCAATCTCATAACTCTTATATCTGAATGCTAGTCTTTCGACTGTTTAGTGCGATCTCGTTCAGCCTTGCATTAACGCAGAAATGCTCACTATGCTAGCAACTTGATGGGAAACAGATATAGTAGAGCTCCGGAGTGGCCTTTTCCTGTTTATCACTTCCCATGACTCTTATTAATAGAAGAGAACCATCCCCCTGCCTTGAATGACACAAATAAGATTTACCATCTCAAAAACAAGTCCGAAGAGGACATCGCATAAGCAAGATCCAATGTTTCAAATAAGCACTTTGATAACTGACCTGGTCACATTAACTTGTGTTTAAACGCTAGGAATTATACGTCTGATGTTAAAAACGCAAAAAATAATTATTATTTACTAGTTGAATATAATAAAGGAAAGATGTTAAAAGATCCTCTAAATCCTATGTGGGCCAAGCACTGTAGAAGAAGCATTGGCTCAGTGTTCAATCGCAACATCATTGGCTGGGCTTTGTGCCTGTGGGCAATGTGTTTACACACAAAAGCTCCTGAAAAAAGATCAAACCAGTACTCACTCCTGCGGCACACACTTTATCTGTGCTGGATAGCATTACAACTCAGTTTAATGGCTCGACAGAGACACATCACAAGCTAAATCACTTCAAGTGCCAGAGGCTGATCTGTCTCTCCCTCTCTCTCTCTCTCTCTCCCTACCACAGATACAGTGAGATGACACACACTTAGCATCAGTTCAAAATCTCCAAAAACAGTCAGCTCCATTTATCCACACTGCTTCCATTTAGTAAAACAGAGAGAAGGTCCATTTGGAGCAACTACCAGCTTAGCAACCTCCAGTGTGGCAATAATGGTGCATTCAAGTCATGGAAGAACGATCGTATTTATGAGTTGAACGTACAAGAACGCCACCACAAAGTCGAGTAGGAAACTTGGGATTTTCCGAGTTGGGGGAGTGTCAGTAAGAAAACATGGAGAAATCAAATCAATTGATGCAACGTCTGTAGTTGATCGTAAACTTGTTGAAATGGAATGTTTACTCGTCTCAGTAGCTGATTTAAGTTATTACGTGTTTGGCATATGCAGCAAGTTATTGTCAGGCTTTTTTATTTACAATAAAACAAGCTAATTTCCTGCACAAAATATAACAGCATTGTAGAACTGTGATATAATACAGTATGCAAGGATATGTTTACAATGGCTTCATAAATTGATTAAAAACACAAAAAAGCAAAACACACCTGATGCACATTCTGTGTTCTTCATTTTCTAGTAGTAGAGTTAAAAAACCTTGCTGTATTTCTTTGTAGTTAGGTTGTAATTAAGAGAAGGTACACCGCCATCGTGTTCCGACCAAAAGCGACTTGAACGCACCTGACGTCGTAATTACGACTTGCCAAATCGTAAATACGAACTTCTTCGTATTCTTCGTACTTCTTCTGATGGCTTAGGACTGCAATTGCTATGATAGCTTTAGGACTGCAATCACCACAAACAGTTTTGCACTCAAGTCTCAATCAGCGAACAGAGGAGAAGTTCAACAAAACTGACCTTATGTAAAAACCGTAATGAATTTTCCTGGTTACACAATTGGACTATTTGACTGTGTAGTATTTGCACATTTATAGAAGGGACTTATTTATAATCGTAACATCCGGTGTTACCCAGATCAGGGGGGGTTCTCTTTCGAGTCCGGTTCCTTTCTCATAGCATCTCAGGGTGATTTTCCTTGCCAAAGTGCTCATTAGGGATAATTTCATACATTTAAAATCTATATCCTGAATTTATATATTTCTGTAAAGTTGCTTTGGGACAACGTCCGCTGTTAAAAGCGCTATACAAATAAAACTGAATTGAATTGACCTGAACATACAGTAAATCTTAGCTGGGTTCTAACCCATGACCTCTGGGGTCGAGTTCTCAGACCACTGAGTTATCACACATGGTACACAAATCTCCCTGGCCTTGACATATGGAATTTTATAGACACAAAACTATTCTACAAAATAACTATAGGTATATAAATATACCAAAACCACCATGTAAAAATGTTGCATTGTTCATATAACCCAGTCGGGTTGGGTCATTTTGGGCTAAGAGTTATTTCATATCATGTTAACCCAAGTTTTGGGTAGTTGAGTAGCTAGTTTGCCTTTAGAGCCCAGCATTTCGTGTCGAAACATGATACAACCCAGGGTTTTCTTCTGCAGCTTCAGAAAAATCAAATCCCTAGAAAATTCTCCACTGACTGGTGACAAGCAAAGTGCATGGCTGTGAGAAAATCCTTAACTAACTAATTTCACAGGTGATTTACTTTTCGGATTTAACACGTGGTTTCAGTTTGTCCCAAAATGTATACATGGATAGCTTACATTAGCTTAGCTAAAATCATCAGCTACCTAACAACAATCTGTTTTGTTTTTAATCTAATATTACTGGTTAGCTAGTCCGGTTACGTGTTTTCTCACTCATTATAGCACTAAACATTGACTTCATAATTTATTGTTAGCTAGCGATGTGAAATGGAGTTACTCAAATTTCATGAAAGACACTGAAACCCTCAACAAAGTTAGCTTTGTTGACAACTAGACAACAGACAACTAACTACAAAGATGGGGCTAATGTTAGTATTTTAAGAATGGAACCTTGACTCCCATGAACATGGAGAAGACACCCGTAGCTAATATTAACTATAAAATGCTTCATCGGGTCAAGACCAAGCTATCTACCAAATAAATTACAAGAGGCACTCTTTAAGAGATTGTGTAATGTGCATTTGTATACCACACATACACTGAGCAGCAAAATGATCCATCCACTCTAGCCAAAGAAACTTATGTTCAGAATAAAAGCAAGTTGTAGCTGAGGTAAAAGTATTCCATGATGCTTTTGCAGACTACTCCATCTAGTTTATATCTGTCTGCCGTCAATAAAATGTTTCTCATTCTGGCCACTTCAACACTATACCCAGGCACTCTAAATCTTGTCTATCATCAATAGAAACAACAGTAAAGACAGTCCTGTGGTCAGTGCCAGGGACACAGACGACACGCCCGCACACAAGAGCTCACATCTAACCTCTCTCGTCCACATAACTGCAACATGACTCATAATTTGTTCATACAAGTGCATCTAAACAAGACTTTTATCCCATGTACACCCTACGCATATTTTGCATTCACTCGGTATACACCTATTATATTTTGTACCATTTTAAGCTCAAGGTCAGTGAACGAGAGAGAGATCACAGCCACCATTCCCGACTTTACTCGAACTATTACTGGACCGGGGTGAAACATTTATCTAAGCCTATGCTTTTTCTTTTGTGTTTTTCCTTTATCTATCCTGTGATAACATGGTTACAAAGCTGATAGGAGGTAATCTGTAACACGCAAGTGGCTGGCTTAAGGGAGCAGATGGGAGGACCCATGACTGATGTCTAGCAAGTCTTCGGTGGGGGACACACTCAACCCTGCACGACCGCTGATCTCATTTACCCCCCCCTCCCTCATACTGGCTTTCACAGCTCAGCTTTTTGGATTTGGAATAATCCTACTTGGCTTCCTCGGGCTCGATCATGCCACGCTGTCTAATAATAAAGCAGTCAGGGATTCTTTAAAAACAAAATAGTCTCCATATTTGGACATTAAGCTGTTGTGACACAGTTGTGATGTCACCATTATGAAAGTATTTATGTATCACCGTCATTAGAGTATCCAGTGGCTTGACCCTATGTCTATAAGAGCAGCCATTACTGCGATCCGTAACAGCATTCATTGGATTAGAAGCATTTGTTACTGACTGTTGGGATGCAAGTATGTCCTTATAAAAATTTGAAACAGAAAGAGATGACTGATATATTTTTCAGTCCTAGCTTAACAGTTTGCTCTGAACATTTCAACAGCAAACCCCACATAGTCAATTTCATTTTAGTGCTTTATCAATAAACGACTATCCAAAACAATGATTAGCAGCTTCAGTTGGGTTATGGACACATCACTGATAATGTCTTTGTTAATGCCCTAATCATCTTGTCAATCATTTCAACAGCTGTTTCCAATTGGTAAACCTTCACATAGGTTGTAGAGTGAAATTTCTATGGGAGATTATTCAATTACTTTGCTTCAGCAAGCTTTTTAAGAGTGTCTTTGAGTAACTTTATTGATCATTGTTAACTATCTTCACAGAGGACCTTTACATACGTCTGCCTTAAAGGCACAGTAATACAAAGAGCATGTTTAATTCTGAGGAAGGCAGATTGAAAACAGTCATTTTAAAACGAATATAATGTTTTAGAGTAATAGTAATGCAAAACACACCAATCATAGCGAACCACTGTGGTGGCATTAGACAGTCTTGTTTTAAAGGGACTTTGCTAAATTACTGAACCGCTGCAATAACCATGCAATTTCCAAACATTAAATTGACCCCTGGTGCTTTTACTAATGACAAGAAATACAAGGCAGATACAGTGGTGCTTGCAAGTTTATGAACCCATTACAATGTTCTATATATCAGCATAAATATGACCATCAGTCATATTTTTTCAGAAAATCTGAAAAAACATCAGATTTTCCCACAAGTCCACAAGTAGACAAAGAGAACCCAATTAAATAAACGAGGCAAAAATATTATACTCCGTCATATACGAGGAAAATTATCCAGTATTACAGATCTGTTACTGGCAAAAGTATGTGAACCTTTGTTTTCAGTATCTGTGTGACCCGCTTGTGCAGCAATAACTGCATGAAACATTTCTAGTAACTGTTGATCAGTCCTGTACATCGGCTTGGAGGAATTTTAGCCCATTCCTCAGTACAGAACAGCTTCAACTCTGGAATGTTGTTGGGTTTCCTCACATGAACTGCTTGCTTCAGGTCCTTCTATAACATTTCTACTGGATGTGAAAATCTGATGATGTTTGAGGTTACATTTATTCAGAAATATAGAAGAAGAAAAATATCTACTTTCAAACACCACTGCATACGTACTGTTCATATACACTTAGTTTTTCACTGGATTATGCAAAACATTCATATTCTGTACTGCTGCTATTTAATTCACCTGTTCCTTATATTGTAAGTATTATTTCTTTCAGTATGCTTAATGTTTGTATAAGGGTAAAATCCTTACATGAAAATCTGTACATTTACATGGACAATATTCCGATATTAACCCGATTAAGACGATACTCTGATTAGGAAACTAGCATGTAAAACAGTGATTATTGATGACCTTAATCCGATTAAAGTCATACCCGAAGTAAACACAAATGGAATTAAGACGTGGAGTATTCCTATTTTAGTCACATTATTGAAGCGCATCACAGACATGTACACACCTTAATCATATTATTAACGTCGTGTGGGAGTTTTCACCGCACATTGCGACAGGACACGTACACACACGGCAGTGCTCAACCATTTGACGGCAAACAGGAGAACATGGCTCTCTTAGTAGTAGGCGAAATACAGGTATTTCGGCTACTATATAGTAGGTAAGTATGCGGTTTCAGACGCAGCTCACGGCTTCAAGCAGTCGTCTATTTGCACGTACAGCATGACACTTGAAGCTTTCACAAAATTAAAAATGAAACACCCAAAACTGTATACGGTACCATAACGAAGACCAACTGTATGTTGATACACGAAATTCTTCAGGGACGTCGGACGGCGTGGCGTGGGGATGTAATGCTGGGTGCCGTTAATCGAACTATGTTCTATAACATGTAAAACGGGAACATGAAAGGAATACTCTAAAAGCGACTCACGTAAACACCTTAAATCACAATATTGTCTTACTCAGAAAAAGGTCATTAATTAGATTACTGCTGTCCATGTAAACGTAGTCAATAATTCTGACTCTAAACATCCTTAACAACATAATGCACTCGCATATATTACACAGTAACATATAAACTATTGATTTTAAAAGAAGACCATTGAGTGTTTTCCCTCAGGGGGTGTATTCTTTTACAGAGCTCATTTTCTGCGGTTTGATCTCTTAAAGACTAGAAAGAGCCACTTTCAACATTTTACTGCTTCATTCCATTCATTACATTACAGCCGTTCTCGGATTAGTCATTTGTAGCCTCGTGTGGCACAAACTGGCCTTGGTCCAAGTTTTTCCTTTATTCGGCGTCTCAAATAAAAGAGAAAGCTTGCACACGCTGGCTATTATCTCTCCACCGGATCAGTGCTATGCACCTGTTATAAAGTTTGCATATTACAGCTACTAATACTTTAAACAAATATATTTTAAAAATCATTAAACTGTTTTAAATATAGATACATGAAACCCCCTTTGGACGAAATCCAGAGAACAAAAATATCCTTACTAGATCCTTACATTGTGTGTATATTTGACTCATTTTAGCTGAGAGAAAATGAGATGACTGAAAATGAATATGGGTCATCACTCTTGTATTGCATGTTATTCTGATTTACATTGATGTGCATAAGTATATGACTTTTTTAACAACCTGGAATATAAATGGACTTACTGGGATAAGATGTATAATATAATGGGATTAGATGTTTAATATAATATGGATGGGAGGGGTATCAATAGAATATATTTTGCAAAATCCTTTACAAATAAAGTGGATTCGATATATTTTGCAAAATTATTTACAGAATAAAAAAAAAAAACATAAAAGTTGCAAATGTATAAATATTCAACCCCAATGCTATGAAACCACTAAATTAGTTCGGGTGCAACTGTTTAGTATCAGAAGTCACATAACCTGTTCCTGGAAACAATGTAGCATAAAAATGACTGTCTAGAGGAGGGAGAGAGAAAGAAAAAGTCAGTGACCTGGTGGGAGAATAATTTTTAAACTGTGTTCCGTTACAATTACAAATTACTTAATAAAAAATATCAGTAACATAATCCATGTATCACAATATGAAAGTAATGTAATCTGATTATTTTTGGATTACTTCAATCTGATTATTTCTGGATTACTTTTAATAACATTCAAAACAGTGTTACTATGAATGCAGACTTTAATACACTGAAAGAGACACACTATTAGCATCACAAATATATAAAAATAAAAATGGTTTCACTCTGCCCATGGTTTACATTTTTTCCCCAACATTATTTTGAATGTCCATGGAAAAAATTAAATATTAGATGCCACAAGTGTACCCTCTGCTATCATTTACACATTTGAATGGCCACGTAATACGAAGCAATGTGATAACATGAAATTAAAAATGACCTTATATGGCCATGGGCACTGTTTCGACTCAGGACAGCTGTCATTTGCGGTTATCGTCAAGCAACTGCTTGATACCGCACACAACAGCGCTTCACCTTCACGCGTTCGCAGAGAGTAGGCTAATGGTTGAGAGGCAGGAATTTAGCCAATAGTTGTCACAAGCCTTTTATAAAATCGACCCATTGGTCTGCGAGAAGGCGGGAATTACAGAGAGGTTAAATCAATGCAAACATGCACACACATGATGCCGTATTAGACCATAAACACATCATAATGAAACTAAACCCAAATCCCAGACATTTTCTCAAATTTAGAAGTCCCGACCGGACACCTTTTTAAGGTCCGAAAAAGAGGACCGGGAAAGAGAGGACATATGGTCCCCCTAACAAAAGCATTTCAGAGAACAATGTGTTCATCGCTACCAAATTAACTTTGCACAAAATTTATTTACGCATGCCCCAAGAGGTTGCTCACTTGAGCCATGACTAGCAAGAGAGAACCAGAACTATAATCAAGCATTCCAGGGTACTCTGGATCCACCTCGACCCTGACCAGACTAACGCACTTACTGAAGATGAATGAATGAATGAATTTTAAAATGTCTAGAATTATTTTTATTTGTCTGCTTGCTCCTGTTTTATTTTTAATTATTTAAAATGTAAACTGTCACTACTTAACTATTGTATATGTCTATTCTTGTGCAGAAAAATACAAAAACCTACAAATAAATAAATAAATAAATAAATAAAACCAACCTTTAAATCTAAAAATCTCAAGTTATTCAGTGTGAGATCATTTCATTCACATGGTAGAAGCCAGACAGACAGATAGACAGAGTAACAGCAGGAGGGCAGCCACTGAGCATGAGAGCTGGCAGCGCTCGGAGGAAGCACCAATCTCCTGCCAATTGGCTGATTTGGGTCAGTAGGTAATCACACTACTGGATCACAAAGAGCTCAGTCACAGATCATCACTAAAGGCCATGTGAGCCATGAGCACGTTCACAGAGCCAAGGCTGAACAGAGGAGCAGTGGCACAGAGTAACAGAGACACTAAAAAGAATGTTCAACCTTACACACTCACACACACGGGTATATCCCAAGCGTTTGACAAAGTCCCTACTATAAAATGTTCAAACAACCTAATGTAGCATATTTAGTATGTAGGGCCTGTTAGCTGATTTGCAAGATATTTCTGCACATAAGTCTATACACTAACTAAGATGCTCAACAACTCTTATTTCATTATACAATCCTTTCAACCTTGCATTTGTAAAAGAACGCAAACTGCCCACAGCTATTACTCAGTTTTAGAGCTGCTGTATGAATTAACACTATTACACAGTGTGATATCCACGGAGACGAGTGTTTTTTTGTCCCTCAGCAAGTTGAATTTTTTTTGTTTGCAGGACACGTCATCACTTGAAGGACATTCAAAGCCTCTTAAGCTGAGCACTTAATCAGGTTAATACACCTGTCCATTCACAGTGAAGTTCTCAGATAGACAGTAAAGCCAAATAAACCTTATTTTGCAATTCCCCATACTGTATTTGAGTTGTTGAGGCTCTTTTATTTTTTATTTATTTATTTTTTTTTTAACTGTGCATTCAGACATTGTATAACCTGACCATGCTTGTACGCCTGTATTCATGCTCCTCTGTCAGACTGTGCCGTAACCTGCTTTGGATGCTTGCATGGATCGTTTCGACAAAGACATAAGTTTGGAGATGAACAATGAGCATTTCTACATTGCTTGTAAGTCTGCTTTGCCCTATTTGCAAAAATACATGCTATTACATTTGTACAAATCTGGCTAATCTGGCTTTTAAAGCTTTAAATGGCTTAGCATCTGTTCCTCACTGAATGTCTTCCTCTCTGTGCCTCAACATGTGACCTGAGATCTGCTAATGTCGGCCTTGTAGAAACAACCGCTGTAAAACACCAACAACGTGAAGACACTTGATGCTTCAAAACTGTATAACTTATTACCACAGGCAAGCTAGGTACACCCGTTTAAAAACCATCTAAATAAGTTTCTCTTTAATTTGGAATTTAATTGAAAATACTTCCTCCATTTTATTCCTATAGTTTAAAATTCTTTAAAAAAAATTATTCTTACCTTTCATTTTATTCTATAAACACTCCAATGCAAATCGGAAAGCATGCACACCTGCACATTCATGCAATTATCTAAACCAATCCAGCCAATCATGTGGCAGCAACGCAAACCATAAAATCATGTAAAGTCAAGAGCTTCAGTTAATGTCCAAATAAAAAAAAATAAAATAAAAAAAACCCATTAGCGTTGGGGAAAATGTGATCTCAGGGACTTTGACCATGGCATGTTTGTTCCAGAAACTGTTGCTATCCTGAGAGTATCACGCACAACAGTCTATAGAATTTACACAGAATGGTGTGCAAAAAATACAACTCAAAAACATCCAGTAAGCAGCATTTCTGCAAGAGCAGCATTTCTGCACACAACTTGTTGATGAAGACAGTCATGTCCAGACAGGATAGGAAGACTAAAGTGACTCAAATAGCCACTTGGTACAACCATGGTGAGCAGAAAAGCATCTCAGAATGCACAACATGGTCTACAACAGCAGAAAACCGCATCAAGTTCTGCTTCGGTCAGCCAGGAACAGGAATCTGAGCCTACAGTGGACACAATATCAATGAAACTGAACAGCTGAAGATTGGAAATATGGAAAAACTCCTAATAAAGTGGCTGGTTAGTGTATATAAATCATTTTATTCTACTGTATATTTGTGTACTTGCCAGTCTCGTTACGCTTCTACTTGAACTTCTAATTGAATCATTTTATGCATGTACATTCTATCACATTACTTTTTTATCATTTAAATTATACTACTTGTATGTACAGCACTTTGGACTACCACATGTATGAAAAGCGCTCTATGAATCAATAGTATTCTTATTAATTCTACAGCTGAATATATTACCAATAGAGATCTTGGTGAACATTACTGAACAATGTGACTGCGGGTGAAAATTAACCTGGTAGCTTTATACATGAAAGAAAATGGTGAGGTGGACACACTGTTCATTTCTTCTGCACCAATCATGCCGCTGGAAAAAAAGTGTCAGATAAGTAATGACAAATGACTTGGTCTAACCTTGGATTTTACCACCGCTTGATCTAGAGAACTCTGTTTGCGTTTTGGCTGGTGTCACGATGTCAGGACACCATGATCTTAATGTTATTCTAGACTTATCTTGCTCAAACTCTTTAGGAAGAGACTTCATGATCCTATTTGTCCTTTAAAAATGTGCAACTTATGATAGCAAGACTTGGCAAGAATAACAAAACATTCCAAAGAAGTCAGTGGAAAGACATGTGACTTAGAGTCAAGGAAAGGGACACAGCATAAACACTTGGTTGATAAAGTCAAAGCAATAAGTGTCACAAGGGAAGAAGAAGAAAAGCTTTTTAGGCTGTTTACTGATGGGGGAAACTAGGACAAAACATCTTTCGTGGAACATTTTATTGACGCTAGCTCAGCTAAACCTTTATGCTTCCTTTCCTGTCTGGCTTCTCAGTCAAAATTTGACTACTTCTGAGCACCAAAGAGTGAAAATATTACAAGCAGAATAAATACATCTCTACGTACTTCACTTTAACATTTGGGGCATCTTTTAAAACTACGTATATTGTCCCAGTAGGATCACTAAGACATCACCTCTAGCACTTGGAACAGAAAGTACCATGCTGCTACTTTTTTCTCTCAGACAGATCATGGGAATGGGCTTCAGGCCAAAGCAATCAAAAATGTACAATTTTTGAGACAATGAGAGATGAAGGAGATCTTGAAAGTATGCTCTTCTGTAGAAGCCATAAACTGTGCAACCCTTATAATCTGATGGATCACACAGATAAAACCTGAATCAAGTACATTGAGTCACACGGTTCGTGCAGCTTTTGAGTGGACACTGTCTAGATGCTAGCTTCACCAGTACAACCGATTGTTTATGTGAAGGTCCATTCTCCCATCACACACTGAAACAAACTTACACAAACATGGTTTTATTTTCCCAGCAAAGCTTGTGCCATTTCTCACTATGCTATTCACAGACACCACAGGTACTGCTGGATTCTTGATTCTGATTGGTCACGATGTCTTGGTTAAATTTCTATAACAACGACAACAACATGGTTCTGATAATGGCCCGCCCAAATAAAAAAAACAACTTGTGTACATGTAGATTTAGAGAAGCTTTCCGTGGAATGTTTAATTAGCATTAATCAAGTCTTCAGTCTCAGTGCTTTGTAGCAGTCAGAGGTAAAAATAGAACTATGTTTTCTGACACTGGAAATTCTTCAGCATTTTGTGGTTTCTTGGTAACATGACAAGCTTTTTTTTTCTTCGTCTATTTAACTTCGAGAGAAAAATGACTGATGACTTATTTCTAGCTGTTAAAATGCAAGTATTAACAGGAACTAAATTGTTTTGATGTTCCACAACATTAAATGGACAAAATGACATGTCATTCTTCACTAAATAACAAATTGTTACTGTTGTCAAATTGTTGTGTAAAAGGAATAAAACACTTCACTGTTACAAGAAAATAAAGCAATCCATAGTTGATCAATTTCCCATGAGTCAGCATCACACATGTTCATAGCATAAAATGTTCATAACACATTCATAGTACTCCATTCAAAATAAGCCCCATAGATGTCAATCCCACCGAGGTTCAGAGGGTCATTGTGGAACACATAGTGAAAACTGAGGGCACTACAGCACAAGCTCGGGTATCATCGAAGCTCAGAAACTTCGCCGGGAAACATCCATGTCCAAGTGGGTGGCTGTGGCTCAGGTGGTAGAGCGGGTTGTCCACTAATCGTAGAGTTGGCAGTTCGATTCCCAGTCCACGTGACTCCACATACTGAAGTGTCCTTGGGTAAGACTCTGAACCCCAAGTTGTTCCCGATGACAAGCTAGTGCCTTGCATGGCATCTCTGCTACCATTGGTGTGTGTGTGTGAATGGGTGAATGAGACACAGTGTAAAGCGCTTTGGATAAAAGCGCTATATAAATGCAGACCAAAATGTCAGTGGATCAAAACAAAAAATGTTTGAATGTTCTGAAGGTTTCAAGCTGATATAAGCCCCGATACTGAACAGATTTGTGTGTTCCTAAGAAATATGCTTAGTTCTAGCAAAATCCTTCATTCGGTGTACCAAATAGGTAAATCCAGGGCATATCTTTAGTCAAAAACACCCACTGGAGTCTCAGAATAGATAAATATACCACAGAAAGCAATGTTTGATGACGTTTAGTAACTCATGCTTAATCAGACAAGTACATTTTACATGTCAGCAGCCATAATGCAGAGATGATTCGAAAAAACAAAAATAAACAGAGTGTACAAATAAGTACCTGGAAATAAGATTCACGTGCGACTCCCTCCCATCTCCAATAACATTACGTTGCTAAATTACTGAGCTGTTAACATTGAGCAGCAATTAATGACCTACAATATAGATCAGTACTGGACCATTTAGACATGCTATATTGCAATTAGATTATTACATATTGCTGCTGTAATATACAGATGAGAATTTTTAAAAACCAGCATAAAAGGTTCTTAGTAAGGTGTTGGGCCACCACGAGATGCCAAAACAGTTTTAATACTCCATGACATTGATTCTACAAAGCTCTGGATATCTTCTAAAAGATATTCCCACAGTTGGTGTTTTGATAAAGGTGGTGGTGAGCTCTGTCTAACACATTGCTCCAACCCCTCCTCCCCTCCCAACCCATACAGGTGTTCAAATGAGTTAAGATCTGATGACTATAAAGATTAGAGCATGTGATTCCCAACATTTTTATCCTTTATCCATTTTAACCACTCAGTGACCCCTCGTGTTTTACGGATATAGGCGGGACTTCTTAGAAAAGAATACTCCCATCAGGATAGAAATGATACATCCAATGCTGTATTTCTTTGCTGTGGGTGAAGAGGACTTAAACCATGTCAGCAAAAAATAACACCAGTTTTTCCCTTTAATCCGTCATCCATCTATACCTCGCTGTAAATAAAAACCCACTGTAGAAGGGAGAGGTGGGGGTGTCGGCTGGGTAAAAACTGGATTAAAAATTTGCATTAATTTGACCATGTGACTGCCAAACACACTCAGCTAGAGTGTCAGGATGATCACGGCAAAAAACAACCCCACCCCAAAAAACAAACAAACAAACAAACAAAAAAAACACAAACATTTAGACATTTGTCAAGAATCACAAACACAATATGTTGAAATTACAATTTACAAATTCTATTTGATGCAGCTGTCAGATGACTACCATATGACCATATTTTCCTTTTACCCAGCCTTTCATAATTAAGTTCAAAAGTCAGAGTCTCACGAAGTTAACAAGGAAGCCAACACTGCAGAAACTTTCTTTAAAACGCCAATAAAGTCAGCAAAAAGGGCAATTTGCATTCTCTATAGAATCCAGAACACTTTGCTCATCTATTTAATAACCCATTATTGCTCTCAGCCGCTTTTCTCAATCCCATTTTCTCCTTTGTTTTGTGTAACAGAAACAATTTCTATTAGTGGTGCATTTTAAGAAGCCTTTAAATCAATTCAAAGATCAGATTTGTGGAAACTCACCAGCTACAGTTAGGCAGCTGTTAACAACAGGCAGCACAAATTGTTAACCTTTATGTGCAGATTTCTACAAATTATTGCCCAAGTAATAAAATACCCCAAGAAAATATACAGCTTTGACTGAAATCATTTGCAATTCTCTAACAATTTGATTTGTAGCACTACCGGAGATCGAAAACTTTAAAACAATATGCGTGATTGCTGCAAATGAGTTGCTGCTTTTTTTTCTTCTTTTTTTTTTAAATCACATAAGATTCAATAAGTGTAGTGGTCATCATTATTCCAAACAAACACACGAGACATAATACCTAAGAGACTCTGAGCACTGTGACCAGCTCAATCTATCAAATGCAGCTGGTCCGAGTATCATGGTTATTGCTTTTATGGTTTACATGCTTATTTTACTCATATAAAGTAACAGTGGATCTGGACACATACAGTGCCCTCCACTAATATTGGCACCCTTGGTAAATATGAGCAAAGGTGGCTGTGAAAAACTGTCTTTATTGTTAAACCTATTGAGCTTTTGTTTAAAAATTCACAAACATACTTTGCTCTCATGGATATCAAACAATTACAAGCACAACACAGGTTTATCCAATATAGATATTTGTTAAATATAGGTGTGCAACAGTTATTGGCACCCTTTAGTCAATACTTTGTGCTACCTCCCTTTGCCCAGATAACAGCTCTGAGTCTTCTCCTATAATGCCTGATGAGATTGGAGAATACATGGCAAGGGATCTGAGGTCATTCCTCCATACAGAATCTCTCCAGATCCTTCAAATTTCAAGGTCCACACTGGTGGACTCTCCTCTTCAGTTCACCCCACAGGTGTTCTATGGGTTTCAAGTCAGGGGACTGGGATGGACATGGCAGGGCCTTGATTTTGTGGTCAGTAAACCATTTTTGTGTTGATTTTGATGCATGTTTGGGATCATTGTCCTCAAGGTCTCCTGCTGGAAGATCCGACCACAGCCTGTTTTAAGCTTTCTGACAGAGGCGGTCAAGTTTTCATTTTATATCTATTGATATTTGATAGATTCCATGATGCCATGTATCCTAACAAAATGTCCAGGTCCTCTGGCAGAAAACCATCCCCAAAACATTAAAGATCCACCACCATATTTAACTGTGGGCATGAGGTACTTTTCTCTATGGCTACCTCTCTGTGCACCAAAACCACCTCTGGTGTTTATTGTCAAAAAGCTCTATTTTGGTTTCATCTGACCATAGAACCCGAGCCCATTTGAAGTTCCAGTAGTGTCTGGCAAACTGAGATGAGAGAAGAGATTTTTTTAATTGAAACCATTCCAAACAACTTGTGGTGATGTAGCTGACTTCAGGTTGTAGTTTTGGAGACGTTCTGATGCCAAGACTCATCTAGCTTCTACAATTCTCCAGCTGTGATCCTTGGAGAATTTTTGGCCACTCAAACCATCCTCTTCACAGTGTGTTGAAACAGTATAGACAAACGTCCAATTCTAGGTTAATTCACAACATTTCCAGTTGACTGAAACTTCTTAATTATTGCCCTGATTGTGGAAATGTGTATTTTCAATGCTCGTGCTATTTTATTATAGCCATTTCCCATTTTGTGAAGCTCAACAACCTTTTGCCACACATCACAGCTATATTCCTTGCTCTTACCAAATCTTATGAATGACTAAAGGAATTTGGCCTGTGTGTTACCTCATATTTATATCCCTGTGAAACAAGAAGACATTGCTGAACAATTTCCTGTTCCTAGTCACCCAGGTGTACTAAAAAAAATGTAAATATCAATGGGAATATACTTCAAATATATTTTCCCTCATATGAATTCAAAAGGGGTGCCAATAATTGATGCACACCTATATTTAACAAAGATATTTTTTAGATAAACCTGTGTGCATTTGCAATTGTTTTATATCCAAGAGAGCGGAGTATTTTTGTGAATTTTTTTTAACAAAAGATCAAAAAGTTAAACAATAAAGACAATTTATTGAAATAGCCTTCTTTACTCGTATTTACCAAGAGTGCCAATATTAGTGGAGGGCACTGTATAAAGGGTGCAGTTTTAATCACTCATGTTAAATAATTAAGTCTAAATTAGACTTCAATTAAATAATGAAGTCTGAAACTAAATTGCCTGCATGGCAAACTGCAGAACCCAAATGCACAGCTGAACTAGTGACCTTTTCTAAAATAATCTTTACAGAAGCCAGGCTTCAACAGACTTCCTCTTTTATCAACATAACCATAATGTAGAGGACAGAAACCGCATGACACTGAACTAACTTTGTTTTTCATTAATATGGAGTCAGCTGGATTAATCTGTAACCCTTCATACCAAAGGCACAGTGTGATGGTGAGTAGTGACATTTGTGTTCCCGTCATGACAGGAATACAAGTGAGACATTGTAGGTTGTAGGACCGTTTGATCGGTCCGCATGAAAAATGTTCTTTTCTAAATTAAAGATACATGTTAATATATATATGTATATATTAAACTGAGATTATTCATGTGTACTAAGGATTAAGGTTAGATGTGGGTATAAATGAGGCTAAGATTAAGATGAGCACTTGATTCAAAGAGATCAAAGCCACAGTGTATAGGATTTTTGTCAAAATTTTTTCAAAAAGCATATGATTATTGAGTCAGGGAACATTATAATACGATGTTCCCGAGCTTCTGTGATTCACTCGGACAATCCTGTATTAGTAATTCACAGTCAGAGCTGTATTAGGGTGTGTGTTCAGAATTGCCAGAAAATTTGCATGCATGCATCAGCTCTGATATATCAATCATCATCATGCCCCAACTTCAGGCACGAAAGAAGTGCGCTGACTGGAAAGAGCAACAACCAAAAGGGTATACTACACTGTAAGAAAAATAAAAGGATTCAGGACTGGTAGCGTACAAATTTTATCCTGCTAAACTGGTTCTCTAATTTGGTGGGATGCTAATGAACGGCAGATATAATCAGATGATTCAGCATTGGTGTGTATTTTGTACTGATAGTCGATGAGCTAAAGAACCGAGAGCAAGTCAGACTAATGGAAGCTGTTGGTACATTTCCCTGCAGTTTTAGAAATGTAGCCATGTCTAACAGCCCCTGGTGCGTCTCAGGGAAAGCCCCTACATTCAGCCCATGGCCCAGCGAGAGATAACCAAGGAGCAACCCTTTTTCATTCAACCAGAGTATAAGTTTTCCCTTCAACTTATATTTTTAGCTAGCTACCTAACAATAGCAGACCTTCACTGATAATGAGTCTTTGTTGATCACAAACATTACCGTGAAATTATTTTCTTCACATACCTCAGCATGTCAGGAAGCTGGGGTCAGAGCACAGGGTCAGCCATGATACAGCATAGGTTAAGGGCCTTGATCAAGGGCCCAATAGTGGCAGTTTGGTAGTGCTGGGGCTTGAACCCCCGACCTTCCGATCAGTAACCAGGAGCCTGGAAGTGCTTTGGCTTGAACCCCCAACCTTCTGATCAGCAACTCGGAGCCACCACTGCCTTGGCACTGATGTAGGCTATGCGCACAGAATGAGTACAGGCACTGCTGATTGATCAGCCAATAATAGCTAATAGGGTTGAGAAGTTTTGCTTTTTCACTAGGTACTCAATAACTGTGACCGTCACACTCATGTGCACAATATTTAATGTTTCATACTCAAAAACACTTCTGTAATAATGAATGAATAGATCGATTGCATCTACACCACATACTACAGTAATAAATATATGTCTACACCACTGGCATCATACCTATTTAGGTGAACTACTACTTTGTGTGAATTATGCTTTCGTTTGGGACACAGCCTTGAATTCTATTTGAATGTGTGCACCCACGGCCACGATAAGCGCAAATGGCGTTACGTTAAGAATTGTCCGTCCATCGGTAGCTTGCAATAGCATTTTCTAACTGGTGAAAGGGTGAGAATCTGACATCCTGTATCTTTCAAAGTTCACTTTTTGGCAGCGAACATCACATTTACTAAACTGTAATCAGATCTCTGATGTGCACTATTAAACAGAGGGTACAAACAGATTAATGCTAGAAGCAATCTGACAGCTCTGTCAGGGGTTAAATTGTTAATTATTAATTGAGACTGAAGTCCACCTGCTGTTCTGCTGCTGGAAACCGGAGTCTCCAAAAGCACAGAGGCTCTGTGGTCTCGCATAAAGCCTTAACATCAGTCGAACTTATGTCACTATGGTAGCGAATGTGAAAAACCACAGAAATTGCCAATGAATGTCACAATTGGACATCTTAAGTAATCCTGTGAAGATTACTCTGCAGATACTGAAAACTACACAAGGGTAGAAATGCAGAAATTGCAAAAGTGGCATTCATAAATGCTTCTGAAAGTCATGATGCATGGCTTCTTTTATTGGCATTGAAAAATTGCAAGAGATGAAAGATTTGAAACTGTGAGAGAATCTAAATCACACGATCATCAAAAAAAAAAGACAAGCATTAAAGAGCCAGAGAGCCTGGAGCTAAATGGTACAGGCCTGCTTAGCACTGAGCCAAAGCTAATGGGATTATCACACTGCTCTATCGTTCACTGCGAGAACATTGCCCCTGTCAGCTACACAAAATCCCATTAACACTACCTTTCTCTGCCGTAACATGGGTTCGGGAAGAGCGTTCAAACAGCCGAAGAGGCCGATGCTGAGCTAGTAGTGACAGCCTGAGTCCTGAATGCACAAGTCATCAGATACGTACCGATACCGATACTGATACTTCAACATGGCTCTTGATTAGAGAAGTGAAAGCACTTCAAAGCTACGAACAATGATTTGCAAAATCTGTTTCACTCCACCTTAAATTGGTGGAAAATTCCTGCCAGGTTTCAAATTGTTTCAGATTTTTTCCACCAAATACGATTACTAAAATAGTTGAGGCTTCCATGCCATTGTTAGCAAATCAGGCAGTGCTTTAAATACTTCTACGTGACTGATTGTTTGCACTGTTCACAAAAGGCTTGGTGGAAAATTCTAACCAGTAGAAGTAGCAGAATAAACTAAACCTCCACTCATTAAGAAATGAAAGACATCCATGCAAAAAAAAAGAAAAACAGTCACAAAGAAATGTGCAGTACTAAAACAGATGACTCCTCCCCACCACAAATCCCCCCCCCCCCCAAAAAAAAAAAAAAAAATGATGTGGCGCCACTACTAGCTAAGCTTCATTTGCATTCACCAAATTCTTTGCCCAAACATGGGCCATTTATGCTTTAAGAGACTAGGAGACGTGTGTTTTCCTGAAAGGAATGATAGGTATTATTTCTACTCTGTCCAAACACATTAAGCCTTAACCTCCCCAAAAAGTACTGATACTATTCTCTGGCACTTCAACTGCAAAGACCAAACAAGGCCTTGTTGACGGGAAACATTGGGGTACAGTCGAGATGAGCAAACAAGCTGAATCCAGTATGCCAAAACACTGGGCACCTACACTGTTTCCTCCCAGACAGCAGCTATAATAAACAGTGATCTGGAGATGGTCTGAGCTGATAGAAAAAGTTGAATAAAAATAGCACATAGACAAGTATAATGAGGAAAGAAGCATGCTCAGATAAAAGTAGAAAACAAATGAAAAGCAGGGGGCGATGGGGGGGATCAGTATAACTTCATGAAAAGGAGCTAGTCTGAAAAACTAGTGAAGATCTACAGATGCAGTGAACCTTTTTTAGTACAACGTAGATTTTAAAAATTTTAATAAAATAAATGAGCACAGCCAAATGTGACATTATTTTATTAGTGAATGTCAGTCATCCTAATGTGATTCGGATGGAAATAATAATAATGCTATATGACCTACTTGACGACTGGAATCAGTAGATCAGACGGATCAATGGATCCAAAATATCAAATGCAATCTGATACTGACCCAGTGTTTTAGATCATACTCAGCCTTAGATTGGTGCATTGTATGTCTATGTAGAGTTGTAAATTGGAGGAAGATTTGGGGTTTAATCTTGAAGACATTTCCCTGCTCAACGGTTCTGAATGTCTCAAAATTATACATAAATCAATAAATAATCCAGCAGCCTATTACTAGCATAGAAGTTTGTTACAAACTACTTTAACTGTACTTAAGTCTGGTTTTGAAGCATTCTTACTTTGAGTTTTTCCTACCTCTGACTTACTCCATTTCAGAAGAAACATCTCTATGTTCTACTTGCTACATTTTTATCAGTAAATATCTCTAAAATTATATACGTGTAAAGGCCTACACTGACTTTTTAGCATCAGACAGCTCCAATGAGCTATATATAAATTCTTTTTATATTTTTTTTTTTGGAGAAAGGGATGCTAATTTACCATCTGTAACTAAAATCAGTGTCCTATTTGAGGCAGACATCTTTTTTTTGGGGGGGGGGGGGGGGGGGGGGGTTCATGTTGTTTTACTTTCTTACTTTAAGTAATTTGGAGAATTGAAACTTTATTACTTTAGCTCTAGGGAAGAGTGTGAAGCTGTAACTTCCACTCTTTCCAGCCTATTTTATTTAGATGAACAATTGCATTTTTTCTTGAGGGAAGAATTTGTGCATTTTGATCAGACACACTGAAGTAGAATGTTTCATTGAAGTAAACAACTTCACATCTCATGATGCTTTCAAGTCACATCGGAAAGATCGTATTTATGAGTTGAACGCACATGAACGCCACCACAAAGGCGTAATTACGAGTGGGAAACTTGGGATTAAGAGTTAGGGGTGTGCCAGTAAGAAGACATGGTGGAATCAATGGACGCAACGTCTGTAATTGATGGCAAATGTGTTGCAATTGAATGTTTACTCATCTCAGAAGCTGATTTCAGTTATTACGTGTTTGGCATATGCAGCAAGTTGTTATCAGGCTTTTATATTATAACAAGTAAAACAAGCTGACTACCTGCACAAAATATGATATTGTACAATTACCATATAATACGTAACAAAGTTTACAGTGGCTTCATAAATTTATTTTTTAAACTATAAAAACACCTGATGCACATTCCATGTTCTTCATGTTCTAGAAGTAGTTAAAAAAGCCTTGCTGTACTTTTTTGTAGCTAATTAAGAGAAGGTACACCGCCATCTTGCTCCGACCAAGGTGACTTGAATGCACCTGACGTCACTATTACGACTTCCCAACTCGTAAATACGAACTTCCAGGAGGACTTGAACGCAGAGTGATACAGTGAAGGGGTGTAGCCTGGGCACCTGGGACAAGCAGACCAACCCCAGGATGTACTGTTAGTTTTTAATTCAAAGCAGAAAAAGAAAAAAATAAAACCTCCTTATTAACTTTCACAAATATAAAAAGATTTTCATTTGGTATGTAAGTTTAAAGTTAAAGTAAAGCTAAAGTAATGCCAAAGTACAGCTCAGAAGTTTCGCTTTTTTTTTTCCCCTCGACGTTTTGGCAAAAGCACAAGCACAATGTTCTACTAGCTCATGCACTCATTTGTTTCCATTAGCCTGTATTAATAGACAAGCAAGCTAGCTCACCATATGTTATTACATTACATCAGCTACCACTTTTTAGCCTAGTCATGCTTCCAGGCAACCAAAATATGGGAATGGCCAGCACACTGGAGCTTTTAGTTGCCTGGTGGGCTAGCTAATAAATTTATGATTGCAGTGTTTACAGAAAGGTGACTGCTGCGCTTTTTGATGTGCTCTCTCTCTTAGAACAGACGTATAAAAAAAAAGGACAGGCAATTCAGATGGCCAACTTAAACCATCAATAATAAACCATATCTTTGTATATTTAATGTCTTCAAATTGCCCAGTTCAAAAAAAAAAGCACTTCCAGATGAACGTACGTAGCAAAGAGTCCACATACCATAGTCCATTAGTGGCTCTCTGCTTTTCAATAAGTGTACCACTGATCAAAGTAACCAACAGGTGCATTACCACAAATACACATGCATTTGGTTAAAAGGAATGTACACACAAACTCAACTAACAGCAGACCCATAACAGGATCTACAAAAAAAAAAAAAAAAAAAGAAACAGTGACTTGTGCTGGCATCTGAGAAGCAAATGAAGAAAAGCGAACACAGAAAATATCATGTATGGTATGGCACAAATGGAAATAGAAGTACGAAGAAGAGGTGTATATGTAGTGTCCAGCATTAAAAATACATACATTAAAGGCACAGCATGCAAATGAGGATGGCAGTCATTTATAGGAACTACTTATTTCCTAAATATAGATATCTTTGCCAACCATATTTATAGTATTCCCAGTTTTGAATGGAAACCTTCAAACTTAAAGCACGCACAAATGTGTTTCACTGACAGTATGAAAAAAACATAAAATGTTAAGAGACTATTTATATATATGATTTAAAACACATGAGAAATGAATTAAATACAGCATTCAAAGGTGTCACCGGAAAAGTTTACTTTACAGTAAAAAGGCGGCTGCTATATTTCCAGTTACAGTGCATTTAGTTTTTGTCGACTCCGATCAAATGTTTCATTACAGAAAGTAAGAAATATAAAGCAAAGCTAATGAATAATATCAAAGTGCAGAGATGGGCCCTTTTAAACATGTCATTCAGACCTGACATTGTTGAAGGTTATTACACAGTAAGTATACAAAAGAAACCTGACCTATTTTCTATTAGTTGGTGACAAATGTCCACTTTCAACCTGATAACAGTCAGAAATGGCATATTAATGCAACCCGTTATACACCATGATGCACTGCTGTTCTAAAGCAGTCAAGGGAGCGCAATCCACTCCAGCTAGTCAATCATACATGCCCAAAGACATCAACAAGTCTGCTATCTCCATACCACATCACAGCACAATGAATGAAACCTGTCCCAGGTTACAGCCCAGCACCCAAACACATCCCCTACCTTCCTACATTAGCAAAGAGACAAAGACAGACAGACACAGAGAGAAAATAACTGAGAAGGTGAGACTGAAATGGAGAAGATGCATACAGAGTTCAGCATAAAGAACTGTTAGGTACTCACAATGTATCCCGTGTGTGTGTGTGTGCGCGCGTGTAGCCTCATGAGCAAGTCTCTCACTATGGCTTTAGTGAGGAGGATCCACAGGCAGGCCCTTATGCTGTTCAAATGACTCATACACAGTCTTCCTCCTGCACTGTGCAGCCACAAGGAGGTAAACATTTCCAAATATGGAGACAAAAATGGGAGAAAAAATTGGGGGGCAAAAAATTGATTCAGCTTGCTCTTGCTGCCTGGAATGCCACGCACTGGCCACACTGGCCAAAGTCACTTGGAAGCCAAATGTGTGGTTCATAGCGTCTGCAACGCTGCCAGGATACGGCTGATAATTGTGCAGGACTATGAGAAAGGCCGTGGCTGCGTCCGAAACTGCATACTTACCTACTATATAGTAGGAGAAAAGCAATAAAAGCAGTGGGGTAGTATGTCCGAATTCTCAGTAGGCGGGAAACAGTAATACCCGGATGGCGTACTGCTTCCGGCGAGATTTTGCAGTATGCAACCGAGGCACACTACGCGAGTCCAACAATCCCATGATGCAACGGGATTGATGTGGACAAGCTCAGAAAAAAAAAAAGAATTAATTTTTAAAAAACACTGAAGACACTGTGGGCTCTTTTTAAGTATTTAACCTTAGTTAAACAGGACTTGTTTAAGAATACCCGAATAAATTGTTAACTTGTTTAAGATTTTTGTGTTAATGTTGACGTCAAAGGTCACATCACATTGCTAACGTGGCGGATGTAGTATGTCCGGGATTGCATTCAAACATACTGATTAGTATGTACTGTATAAATGGCCGTGTGGTACATCAAACGCAGTACGTACCGTCACAGTACGTGATTTCGGATGCAGCCAGTCTGGTCAGAACCGAGTGCCTCATAGCGGTCTTCAAGAAGCATAACGCATGCAAACATGGCATGTAAACACAAACCTGGCCAATCACGCATCCTTGACATAACTGCAAACCCTTGCCATGTGCAGAGGCGCATCTGCCTGAACACATGTCAGACACATGCAGTGTATTGAACCGCCACATTCTCACACCGATCACTTCAACATTCCACAATCCTGTTTGGTTTGGCTGATTCAGCATGAACGTAAAGCTTTGTGCGTGTGTGTGTACTGCAGAAAATCTGAAGGATCTGGCCAACTATGGAAGCTGTTTCCGCCCTCATCAATCAAGCTGAGTGCTCGGCGGACTACAAGCATTCTGTAGTTTTTCATCAGGGCACAAAAATGCTTGGCACCACAAGAAAGGCCAAACATCACCATTTGTGCTTTTTCTGTCTGTGTGTGTATGAAAGAGAAGAGAAATATAGCATGAGCACACGTCTCTACTCTATTTATTACTTGTGTCGTTATTATTACGTAGGATTACCTCCATCTCTACACTTATTTCGTGCAAAAAGTAGCACGTCATCACAGTCTTTCCGTTTGTCATTAAACAAGCAGTCTCACAGAGGAAGTGCAATCTCATAATGGTAAATGGAAACGCTGGCACACCATACAAGATGAACAAGCCGTGGCCGGTTATATAGCAACTTCGATATACAGACGTATAATAAATTAAAGGAAAACCGACAGCCCTGTTACACTTAAAGAGAAAAGGTAGGAAGAGTCATCCGTCCTGTTTTTGCCATGATGAAACATTTCTGTCTTGATGGGAGCGGTTTCTTCCTGGATGACCCCACCCCCATCCACAGGCCACGAGGAGGCAATGAACGGGTTGATTAGGATGAAAATCATATTCTATGGCTTTCACAGATGCCAGATCTCAACCCAGCTGAACACCAATGGGAGATGTCGAAGCGAAGTATTCGCCAACACCACCATCAAAACACCAGCTGAGAAAAATATCTTATCTAAGAACGGCGTTCGTTCCTCCAGTACAGTTCAACAGACTTGTGGAATCAATGCCAGGGTGCACTGAAGCTGTTCTGGTGCCTCAAGACCTCACTAAGATACTTTTTTTCACGATTTTTTTCTTTTTCATTTTAATTTGTCACATGACTTATAATTGCATAACTGATCGTGTTCACTGAACTCAATGTAATTTTTTTTAAATGAATAAATATTTCCTTTTTATATAAAATTCTCATTGCACTTGATATGAAGTTACAGATACATCCAATGTGACAGTGGGATTATTTCTCTTCCGTCATTAGAAAACTGACTAAACAGTGTTTCACTTTCGAGCAAAGCTAAAATAAGTCTTTCTCGACTGAAACCACAGACGGGGGTTTTCAAAGGTAATAACAACCTATTTGTAGAGAGGTTAAAGGGTGTCGGAGCAAGTGACTTCAGGTGATTAAGGACGTGCAATTACCCATGGCCTAGCACTCCCTTTGAGGAGAGCTGGTCAGGAGAGGCCTTTACACACACTTAGAAACAGAAAACAGATTCAACTATTCGAGTACGGGACAAACATATTAACGTTTCTAATACACAGGCTCGTGTGAGCATGGGTATCAATGCCAAGCAAATGAAAGCCTCTGTAATGCTAAAGAGGCAGACTGTTCTGCCATGCCAGGAAACCTCAAGCGAAATCTAATAAGCATCTAGCGGAGCAGCATCAGAAATCATGGGGTCATATTGATCATCACTTATATAATCAGAGAGCACCAGGCACACACACACACACACACACACACACAGGGGCAATTTAGTGTAGCCAAACCCACAATGTGCATGTTTTTGGGATGTGGGAAGAAACCCATGCAAACACAGGAAGAACATGCGAAACTCCACTCCAGTAACCCGAGCTAAACCAAACACACTACACCAGAAAAATATTAGGAATACTTGTGATTTATGCCATTGTACAACAGCTGTTAAACTGAGATTCAAAGTACGAGATATCCACTTAAATCCATGACTACTGTGGACTAGAGAGGTATATAAAAATACACACCTCTAAAAGATGAATGAATTCAATGGCTCAGGTCTTCAGCAACAATCCTGCACTGTCTTCTGTCTTCTGGAGAAGGCCTGATTACATGCACATGGACACCTGATGGCAGATGAAAGAAAATGTATTAAATTCAATTTGAATGGATCTTTTTTTTTTTTTTTTTTCAATCAACAGAATAAGCAAGAAAATACACAATCAAAAGCTAGTTACTGCCACATGTTGCATTTATTCATTGATCTCCGGTGAGCGAGGACTGGGTAATAGCATCAGTGAATAAAAAACACAGACACTATTGACTCAACTGTCAGTTAAAAGTAGCACCAGACACAGAAAGACATGAAGACTTTATTCTAACATATGAACCAAGAACAGAACGGGAGATGAGAAACAGCTATTTTCATCGATGAAAACCTCATTTAACGGACAGCTTGTCCTTCCCAAGTGATTTCATATATGTAATCTCACAGCACACTTGCGTATGTCAAAGCAGACTGTTCCTTTATTACATCCTTAATCACCTCCTTAGGTACCCTATTTATTTCAATCATCCTACAGCTCATTCCATTTCAGTCGACAGAGCAGGACTCGAGCTTATAACTATTTAACCAAAGAGTACCAAAAAAATATGGTACCGGTAAAATTTAATGGAAAGCACATTATAGGGTTAAACTAAAACTATCCATCCATCCATTTTGTACTGTTTATCCTACACAGAATCGTGAGGAGCCTGAAGCCTATACCAGAAAACAAGGTAGGGGACACCCTGGACAGGGTGCCAACCAATGGCAGGTCACAATTGCACACACATTTACACACCAGTTCACACACTATGGACATTTTAGAAATGTCAATCAACCTACAACACATGTCTTTGGACTGGGAGAGGAAACCGGAGTACCCGGAGGAAACCCCCGGAGCACTGGGAGAACATGTAAACTCTGCGCACGCCTGGCAGGGGCGAAATTCAAACCCCCAACCCTGGAGGTGCGAGGCAACCGTGCTAACCACTAAGCCACCATGTTCCCCTGAAACAAAGTATATCATGGTAAATCTTTAGCCATATTGCCCAGTACTAAACTGAAATTTCAAACAACTGTAAAACCCTTGTCCATCCTCCCAAAAACCTCTCATACCCATTGAACTGTTTAATTATCATCATTCTAATTCCTTCTCAGTTCTAATTCAAATTCATATATTCAAATCCATTCTAATTCCCTTAAATACACAACTTTCCAGTCGAGTCTGACGTTTTCCACACAGTCAGGGCCACATATGCTTACACTAAGACCGTCACGGTTACCTCACCACTGAAATTTTTTAAATACTGATTAAAATGCACTCTATTACAGTATTTTTTTTTTACCCAATCAAGTTCCTTACTACAGGGTGCCCCAAAAGTCTCCATACATAGGGGAAATTAACAGTTTAAAGTCTTCCAATATACTTAGTTTATATTGCAGATTTTTGTTGCCTTTAAGAATGCCTTTGACAAAAGAAGAATGTATTGAAATCATTCTCATGGTTGGGTCGAGAAGCTGTCGCAAGGTTGCGATGGACTTTAACAGGAAACATGGCGAGCACATCACACACGACACTGCTGCCAAACTTATTAACAAATTCAAAAAGACTGGAAGTGTTGCGGACCAACCGAGAAGAAGTGGACGTCCACGACCATCCACTGATGAAGGCACAACCGACATGGTGCTGACAAATATAGTCCCCTGTGTATGTCAACTTTTTGGACACCCTGTAGTACTGGTGGTTCTTGTCCCTTTTGCATCCTGCTGTGACTCCCAAAAAAAATAGGGTCTTTTTTGCAACCTCCTCCCTCAGGACTTCGTCTAAATCTTCAGGCTCTGCCTCTCTACAGAGGGCACGTGAGCACATTAAAAACCCTTTGGCTGTATAATCTGTATAATGTTGCTACCTCTGCTGCCAACCCTAGCATATCCATAACTATTATACACAACAGTTATCAAACGCACAGAAGAACATGACACTGCTGACCAGAATGAAACAAAATTACTAGCTTATCTATTTTTAACTTTAACTTATAACAACAATGTGATACTGACAATTTAGCAATTTTATAAAAGTCCATCTCAAACAAGTCTTTCTAATAAAGAAAAACAATTCGAGGATTTGATCTTTTTGTGCAATGAGACTTCTGTACAAAGATTTTGTAATACATTTCCTTTTCCCCACTGGGTTGTGCGTTTTTAAATGGTTAATCATTAACATGATAAGATCATGGCTTCATGCTAGGTAATCATACCATGAAAATTCCAAATACCCCGATCAGTCACTTCAGTAGAGTAATACAACACCCTACCTTACACTAATGAGAAGATTCAACATAGCATTACATTACATTGCCCTTTGTTCATTTAACATACACTATTAGGAGACTTTAAGAGAGCTTATACCTTTTTCGTTAGCTGTAGGACATATCTCTGCATTGCTATGTTTCAGGATTGTACACTAAGTTGACAAGTTGATTAATTAGTAGCATTTCAGTCAGCCAACTAATTGCTTGGGGCTGATGAATATACAAGGCCCTACAACCATCTATGTGAAACATCCAACACATTGTTTGCATTTAGGATGGAACAGCGATATGGATAAAGAAAGCATCCTACTTCTCAACCAACACAAAGCTAGAACAAGCAGCACACAGGCAAACAAGCTTCATTTTTGGAATATACAGACCAACCAAGAAATGCAACAAAAAAATTGTCATGACAGCCATGCGGGCTAAACCTAGGGGGAAAAGCCTTACTTACTATCACGAAGTAGCCTTCATTTCTTTGAAGCAAACTCCTCAGTTGGATCACTGAAGTCAGTACTAGTGACATTAAAGTTAAATGGCTCATACAACGGTTTCGCTTTCCTTTAGCCACTCTCTCAAACCTCATTCCTAACATTTGGAACTCTTTAAAATAATCAAATTACAATATACAGTCATCTCAATAATTACTAGTACTTTTGGTAAAAATATAAAAGTTATTAAAAATGTCTGTGGTTAATTAGATTAATCTCACACAGAATGTATTACAAAAATCTAACCTTAACTGAAGTTAATTTATTTTTTAATAAATAATAATTTTTAAAAATGTAACTGAAGCATTTCCCCTTTTAATCTTTTACTTAAAAGTTCACCTGAGTATTTAGCAATTCGTAAGTGGTTATCCATGACATACTGTTTTTTTGGAATATAAATATGAGGGGACACGGACCAAATTGCCTTAGTCATTCATCAACAAAAGTGTGTTGGCCTTCATAAAACATGGTTATAAATAGCGTCACACCTATAAATGCCCATATATCCACTGATAGGGCACAAGAACTGGAGCTGTCATGAACCTGTCGGGAAGTGGATTTCGCCTCCACGAGTAGTGAGGAGAATGGTCAAAGAAGCAAAGATCTCTCCAAGGATCACAGTTGGAGGTTTGCAGGAGATGGCCGCAGTTCGGGGTTGCCAAATCTCCAAATGTACAATTAGAACCTACTGCCATGCCTATTTGGAAAGTGTGCAGAAGAAAGCATTTTTCAGCTAACCACAAACATAACAGTTTGGTGTTTGTTAGACAATACTGGAACTTTGACTAGAACCAGGTTCTACGGTTAGCTGAGACAAAAATAGAGCAAAATCTTGGTTAAAATTAAAAAGATGTTTATACAGAAGAGAATACCACTCCCCACTGCAGTACAGAGGAGGATCTGTGATGTTGTAGGGCTGTATATCCTCCATAGGCACCACAGTTTTAGGATACATAGTATCATGGGAGATTTGAAATAAAATGTGTGCCTTCGCAGAGAAGCTACAACTGGTTTGTGGTCGTATCTTCCAACAAAACAATGCTCCGAAACATAGGTCCAAATCCAAACAAAATGACTTGAAAGTGCACACAGAATCAAGTCTTTGAGTGCTTGTTGCCAAGAAGAGGAGTAGTCTGAGATTCCTTACTTTGTAGCCATTGTAGAAGACTCAGGAAATTAGGAAATGCGGGTCCTAAATGCAGGAATGTTAGATATGCTCTGTATTTTCAGTAAAACGTGAAACTAATTAACCATGAATTACATTTTTGGATAACTTTTTTATTAGTTACAGCTCTGGTGCCAATAATTCTGATGCATATTAGGTAAACACTGTATTGTCTTTTTCGCAATCCAACTTATATTTCCTTTCTTTATTTAAAAAACTGCTATTCATTTAATGACACTTCTGTAATGGCTTGCCACGCTGTTGTGCACAAAATCCTGCAGAAATCTGCACACTTCTTAATCACAGATGTACCATTTCAATGTGTGTAATAATTTTAAAAATTATAATAATAATAATTATAATAATAATAATAATCATGCAATATGAAGTTCTACAGTTAAGACTGATGATAAACTGTTGATAGTGAGACTAAAGAGACAAACCCTAGTCAATGCTGATTAATAAAAGATGTTATTTCTACCTCTTCTTGTTAATGTTATTTCATTGTCTACAGAGTAGTTTGTCAAATTTAGCCATGTGTCATCTACTTTCCATCACATTTAAATCATTTAACTCTAGCTCCCACTTGCATGACCTGTTGTTTACTTTGTTACTTTGGTAATTGGGATATTACAACACTCAGACCCTTAGGTCAACAAAATAAATCCTTGCATGCCTATGAAACAGCATGCATATGATTTATGATCTGTAGACCCTAGGCAGATCCTGTCTTCTTGAGAGAACAGCATCTGTTTTGAATAATAACTACATTGGACACTTCTTTAGATTTGATATTTTCAAATAGACAGTTGTCTAATGGGTTCTATATGGCAAAGTTCTGAAAATATGCAATGGAATTTATACGTATAAGTTCCGAAAATACGTAACGGACCATTTTTAGGGTGATTAAACATTCCAGTTCCCTCTGATTAAGAGCCTATTAAATGGTCTAATTAACATACACACAGAAATATAATTGGCTTAACCATCTTTGTAAGTTGGAACTTACAATGAGCCACATTTATCAATGTTTTCACCAGATTTACAAAAGTTTCAGAAACACTGATTTTCCTCGTAGTCGTTTGCATATGCTGCTCACAAATTTATTTTTGATTCTGACTGCAAAGCACCTCTATAATCGCTCTGGATAAAGGAGTCAGGAAAATGCTGCAAACGTAAATAGAACAAACAATATAAACTTGATAATACAATCCATATATATAAAAAAAAGTGCAGTGATCCATGCAAATTACGATTTGAAGTCGATCAAGTCAACGTTTATATTAGTTAGTCTCATGCTTAAATGTACACATGCTCAGGAGCACCAGTAGGATGTGAACGTGTTTGTGAAATGACAGGATTTTCAACACTCGTACGAACAATTTACGAATAAATTCGTTCATATCCAGCTTGATAAATGAGGCCCACTGTCAATTAACGTGTATATTGACTAATGTAAATATATCTGGAAACTACATTAAGATTTCTTCCTTCTTTTTTATTTATTTATTTATTTTTATTTCCTCGTGCCACTCAGCACATTTTAACGACCGCAGCACATTCACACGTCATTCATTCAAGATATGACTGAGCCTTTAGTAAAAAAAATAAAATAAATAAGTAAATAAAATACAAAAATTAAATCTCCGTCTCTCCCAGCAAACAAATGTGCACTTTTGCACAGAATAAGCACTTCTGCTTATTCTGTCAGTGTACAATGATCGAGCACATTGCTGCTATTTGAGAAAAGACTGTATTAAAATCGCAAAGGGATTTTCAGCAGGCAACAAAGACAAGCAGCCTCAAAGGCAAGACGTAACTTTTAACTTGAGCATCGGAGAGCCTGTCAGACACGACGTTTATTACTGAAGGTTTTAAACACAGTCAACGTTCACAACGGTAAAAAAGTTCAAACGTTTGGTGGCGAATGACGGAGAGATTCGGTTTTATGACTGAGCTCTGCAGGGGCCTTGATGTTATCGATTTGAGATTTATATCAAAGTGAACGCCAGAATTTCTTTACTGTATGGGGACAGATTAATATTTCAGCACATTAGTTACTTTAGAGAAGAACAAGGTCTAGAAGCGCTTGCCAAGATGTGACAGAAATGTTTGCTCTTGCCTGGAGAAAAAGGCTTACTTTTCTGACAATATGAGGAACAGTGGCTGCATGTAACTTCTAGTATGTACAGAAAATGCTAAAAATGTTCAAATATGCAAACTGGCAATTAAAGTGCATTAATTCCTGCCTTAACGAATCATAGATAAGAATCACCTTCCTGGTCACATGACACACGATAGTTCTAACGTGGGAAGATTATAATGGTGCGGTCAATCAATTATGAAGAATACCCTCCCATCTTACTCTTAATCTACGAATCCAAAGAAGGCATGAGAACCATAGAAATATATCTACAGAAACAATCAGAAAGTTGATCTACCTTTGCAATATTATAAAAGCCTGATCAAAACATGCAACATATCAGCATAAATGGTAACCGCAACAGCAAAGACAATTCAAATTAAGTATGTGAATAAAATGTCAGTGGGTTAGTGTGACTCATATGATCTCAACCATCAGCTTCCTGTGTCCTCGTGCAGCAAAACCTTGCAAACAATCTCACAAGAAACCCAACTCCACCATAAAACATCTTTATACTGAAATATTTGTGATGTGCTTAGCAATTCTGGTGCCAGGTTTTAGTTGTTGGTTGGTGCTATATTTTTGCTGATCCTGTGAGACATTCATGCTTACGTGACGCCACAGCAGGATATTGTCAATACAGTTACAATGGGGTTTTAAAAAAGAAAAAAATATATATACAAGGTATTTTGCTGTTAGCTCTGAAAAACAAAAGAGCTTAATTTCTCACTCAAAATTTTCCAGAGGACACAGTAAACGTTGGATTCAGAGTTCCAGAACGCAATTCAGCTATATAACATGGAGACTCAGCTTGGCTAGTTAGTGATCTAATTATGCATTCAAGTCCTCCTGGGAAGTTCGTATTTACAAGTTGAGAAGTCATAATTATGACACCAGGTGTACCTTCTCTTAATTAGCTACAAAAATTTTTTTAGAAATTAACTACTTCTAGAAAATTAACAACAGAGAATGCACATTAGCTGTGTTTTTTTTATTTTTTCAATCAATTTATGAAACGACTGTAAACTTTATTGCCACATATTATATCATAATTGTAAAAAGCTATTGTAAAAGTTATTTCAATAACTTGCTGCATACACCAAACACATCATAACTGAAATCAGCTTCTGAGATGAGTAAACATTCCATTTCAACAAATTTACCAATCAAGCATCCATTGATTCCACCATGTTTTCTTTCTGAGACGCCCCAAACTCGGAATCTCTGAGTTTCCCACTAGTAATTAAGACCTTGTGGTGGTGTTCCTGTGCGTTCGACTCGTAAATATGATCTTTCCGAGATGAACTCAACACATCAGAAGAGCTTACAAGCACAGTGTTTCTGATGGTGGTACTATAATTCTGACCAACTCCACAAGAGCAAGGGAGGGAACTGGCATTTCTGAGGTAGTCAAAAACATTTCATCAGGCAACAGATGTTTTATCTGTGCATTCAAATCGAGAGGGTATAACCCCATGTTTTAGGTGTTTACAGGCAGTGGTTTTCTAGTAGTAAGATTCTTTGAAATGTTGGCTACAGACACACACAGGGGGCCCCCCCTGCACTGCATGCCACACCCTTACTCCCTATGCTGACAGTGATATTAGCATGAAAGTTGAAGCAGACCAGAGTGTAAGGATGTGGAGGTGAGAGAGCTGCACAGACTATTGGACTAAAGCCCTGCTGCATCATTCTCTTTAGGTACAGCACAGATGAAGCAAGGGCTGAGTGGCATTGTGGGTAATGTAATATAGGATAGCATTAACCAAAGTGAAAATAGACCAACATGCCAGCGAACAAAGTTAAAACCTGAAAAGGCCCCTGGTGATGAGGAAAAAAAACCCCACAATAGAACACCTCATAGAATTTGTAATGGTTTCATGAGAATAGTATTCATTTTAATGCAAACTGTAAATGGTGCCTGTGGGTCTCTACTGGTAATTTGTTACCTTCTATTGGTGGCATGTTATGTCTACTGGATACCATTAAGGATCTACTTCCTTAATACGTCCTACTACATAATGGAAACCATTTGGTAATGGTTATAATGGGATTTGTAGTGGAAACCATTAAAATTTCTGTAACAGTTTCTATCATTTGTTTGTTTGTTCAGCAAGGGCTACTGAGAAATAAATCATGCATGCCATTAAAAATAAGCTATTAATTATTAAAATTAATATGCAAGTAATTCAGAGTGGATTTTTTTCCTTGAAACAACACAGCAGTATCTATACAACGATTGTACAGACAGGACACATAACTGTGTGACTGGGGTTGTAAATAAAGGACTTTTATCACCAAAGTAGGTACTACAGGTAAACGCCAGAGCATTCAATGAAACTGGATACTTGAGATTCTCTATGCAACATGAACATTAAAAATATGAAAACAATGGTAAGATATGGACAAAACAGCAAGCTTGGAAACACAGCACAATCCTTTAGTGGCAACTATAGTGAAGTTGGACGTTCATTCGGTGTTAGCTAATAACATTAGCATTTAGCTGATGTTTTGGAGCAGCTGAACTGCTCCATCATAATTCATAATGTTCATTTGTAGGTCCAGCTGAGAGTATATCTACCCTACAGGCTAATTTATCACTTAGGAGGTGCACGATAAGCATCACTAATCTGTTAGGACAGAATTTACAATGAGACGGCTACAACGCAAGCAAACAAACAAACTTCCTCGCGCGCAATGACTAAAGATTCAAATTCGCAATTTCACAAAAGGTCCCCAAAACGCTTAAAGAAATCAATCACAGTGGGGACACCGAGGCACGAAAGGCGCATTGCTATGAACCAGATGCGTCCATACAATCTGCACTGCTGTTCTACTTCCGCATTTTTGCTACTTTTTAACAGTAAGACTCCATAGGGACGGCGAGGCGTCTCCGGCTTCAACACTAGCGCTGTATCGAGTGATATCACACACACAAAAGCAACACTTCCCTGTTGAAATGGGTAAAACGGTGGAGTTTTAAGGCAAGAGCTAAAAAAGAATGCCCTCCTATCCCGTGCAAAGCCCACGCCCTCCATCTTTAATCCTTCCCGTTCACCTTTTTAACGCACAGCAACACGACGGTTCCGATTCGGCTCAAGTTGAACGATTCATGCAGAGAAAGAAACAAAGTGACATTCTCAAGAGGATCAAACATAAAATGATAAATTACAGATAGGGAGGGAGGAAAGGCTTCGGTTCATTTCGCAATGTTTCTCTTACCTCGCTTTCTATGAAATCTGGGTTTCAGATCCCACTTAAAGTGAAACAACTTTTTTTTCTCCCAAATCTGGGAGAGGAACAGGCAGTGACGTCAGAGGAGCAAATTCCAGCCCCAGAGAAGTTGCCCATGTAAGGCAGTGTGTGGTCTGTAATAACCATGCTGCAATAATAAGTTCCTCATAAGCATGTCAGTGTGATTGTGCAAACACACACACACATTAAAGTGCACAGTTATAAAGGAGTGGTGCTCTAGATGCTGTCATGCAGGAAAAATGCCAGTGCATCTATTTTAAAAGAACTTCATGGTATAAGTAGGGGTGAGCAAACACCAGAGTGTGAGATGGAAAACCAGGGGATGCCATTTCCAGTTTCCAGTCATAGTCTTTACAAAATTGTACTCCATTTTGTCCATTAAATTTTTTGCTGTGCATAGCATTGCCGCCTCACAGCTCCAGGGTCCCTGGTTCGATCCTGAGCTCCAGTGACTGTCTGTGTGGAGTTTCATACTATATCCTACCTCTCTCATTGTCAGTTTTCTCCAGGTTCTCTGGTTTCCTCCCACCTCCCAAAAATACTGCTAGGTGAAATTGACTGTATGAATGTGTATGAGCCTGTGAATGTGTGTGTGCATGGTTCCCTGTGATAGATCAACATCCCATCCAAGATGCATTGTTCCTGACTAAACTCTAGATCCATCATGAGTGACTTCATTTAAATGAATTATTAATGAAAAGTTAGGTTTGATGTAAACCAAATGCATATCTACAGACAAAGTGGTAGTGAGAAGAAATTAGAGTTGTTGCATTGATTTTAATATTTCCAGTTTTGGTTTAAACCCTGATGCTAAATTACATGTAAACTAATTAGTTCTACTACGAAAAGGTTGTTTCCAGAGCAATTTAACATAGAATTGAACGATTTGTTAGCCACAATCTGGCAACCCTTTATAATTTTTTTTTACCAGTAATACAGTGTGTTGAATCCAGCTCCTGTTTAAACCACCAGAAGAAGAAAGAGAAGAGAACATATGTAGCTACAAATGATCTGTGATTTTTTTCAATTACAAATTTATTTAAGATAATATGAACTGATTAAACATTATACAGATCACTCAGTTAATAGGTATTTTTTAAAGTGCTTTTTAAAAAATATTTAAGTACTTAATGGAAGTGAAAAACCCCCATTGAGATTAAAGAAAGCGTTTATTTTGAGGTAAGAGTTCTTTATTAGATGTCATGACCCATAAAGTCATTTGAATGATTCTAGATATTTGTTACAAATTAATTTGATTCCAACTGTACTGAGACTGATCTATCAAACAGTCTCTTTCCATCCACCCATGTCATTCATCTCTTGGTTTTTTTTTTCCAGCCAGCGATCTTTGAGATGAGGATTGCTCTGTTCAGATAGTGCTCAGCCACACTCTGCTATTTGCATATTCTTTGCATGTTTCTGTTCTCAATGCAAAGATCTTAACTGCACTTTAACTGCACTCCATATCTAGATATATGAGAAAAGATTTCCTCCACATCATATCACTCATTCCCAGTGAGCATAACTGAGAAAAACAGACCTTACAAAAATGTAAAATAAAGAACACAAACATAAGAAAACTTTCGAGGGCGAGATAAGATGATCCAAACAGGTTTAGGCCTCTTCGCTCTCTGTTCATTATTGAGCCCTTAATCACTTACGAAGGAAACTTTTGCTCTTACACACAAGGACACGTTTTAATCATTTCTATACAGCACTTAGCCCAATTGGAATTAGACCATTTAAAAAAGTTTACACATGTAAAAAATACAAATACAGATAGGAGGCACACTATTTGTTTTTGTTTGTTTATTTGCTTGTTTTTTGTTTTTGTTTTTTTGAAACCTTGCCAGTAAGACTCACAGGGCTTCTGGTCGAGAATAAGGCTACGTCTAGATTTATCCGGATAGATTTTAAAACGCGTCTTTTTCTCTACATTTTGGCTTTTCATCCACCCTGAGACGCCATATTTTGTCCAGCAAAAACCGAGCTTTTCAAAGACGCTCTTCCCAGTGGATAAATTTGAAATCAAAGTTTTTGTATTGTAGTGTGGACTGAGAAAATGGAGATATTCAAATACCATGATGTATTTTTAGTCATATGACGCAGTCATGTGACCCACTCAATGCAAAAGAAACAAGATAATGGATGATGTTGTACTGCAGTTGTTGTGCCTTCTATCCAGTTTGATAGCTTTGTTAACGATTGTCACTGTTCACAACCTTCAGACTGCATATTTAAATAAACACCTCAGGGAAATGACGCAGGCCAAAGCTTCTTAAGTTTTTAACAAATGGGCAGTATAGAAATGTGAGCATTTGCAGCTGTTTTAGCATGGACAAGCAATTTTTGGAAAACGTTTGAAAATGACAGTCTATATGGAGAGCCTTTTAAAACAAAAATACAGTTTTCTGATCTATCTGGATTAATGTAGATGTAGCCTAAAGGTGTGCATCTGGACAGGGATCCCATGGGACGCAACAAAAACGTCACATGAGTGACAGAAGTTTTTACTTTCATACGTATGCAAGTGAGTGTCAGATATGAAGCTTATGGGACAAAAAAAACCCAGTGTTCATTAACACAAAGGTGCGACATCCTTAGTACCTGCCTGGTCAGGGTCGCCGTGGTGGTTTAAATTATTCTACTAGTTTGTTTCTGTTTGGGGAAATAGAGCCAACTAAATTCATTAGAAAATATCCTAACACAAGCAAAAATTCTAACTGCATGAGTGAGATTAAAAAACATATCTAGTTGAGACCAGTTATGAACTTGAGGGATGTAGCTGTTGAGGAACTGTCAGAGCCAGAATTCACACACCATGCAGACAGTGCTGCTATTTCTACCACCCAGTTTATTTCCAGTTGTTTCGGTGGGTATAGTGGTAGGGTTCATATTTATTTTATGTGCACGCCCCATTTCAGGCTTAAATCAGAATGCAGATATATGTACTGGATATTTGGAGTACTTAAGAAATGCAGACACAGATACAGATAGTATCATTGTGTTACACCACTAGTAGGTACACTTTTTAAATAAAGTAGATTTAAAATTGAAGATGCATAAAGTCTGGTTAAATAACAGAAAAAAACACACCGCATTAATTCATGAAATAATGTTAGCTGCTAATGTTAACAGTTATAAGTGATAGGACTTTTATATTTCTTATATACTAATTATTATCATCAATCCCTTGACTGTCATCGTGCCAGGCTTCAAGTGGCAGTGAAGGCTCTTAACTGTTCCATGTCATTGGCAGCTTGTAGCAGGGCAGCTGGACTTTGGCATTGTCCAGCCAGGATTTTTTTTTTTATGCTGGCAGCCATTGCACCCCTTTTCCTCCACTGTGCTGTGGAGGATGTTCTGGTTTTGATTTCTTTCACATACTTGCCATCTT
The DNA here is from genome assembly GCF_001660625.3 of Ictalurus punctatus. Taxonomy (NCBI): domain Eukaryota; kingdom Metazoa; phylum Chordata; class Actinopteri; order Siluriformes; family Ictaluridae; genus Ictalurus; species Ictalurus punctatus. Next base: position 17,128,611 of record NC_030426.2, on the reverse strand, counting down.
TGGTGAGAGTTGAACCGAGGTACTTGGTCTTTATGATGCTGCTTGTTGAAACTTCGGGGCCTTCCAGGAACAGGTGTATTTGAATTGAGATCACATGGCGATTTAATTGTGCACAGATGATCCCCATTCAACTACTTATGTGACTTTTGATAGCATTTGGTTGCTAATTTATGGTTTTCACAGCAACAGGGATGAATACTTATTTTCTTTTCACTTCACTATTATGGGCTATTTTGTGTAGATTCATGACGTATAATCCCAATTTCCTCTAAAAAACACTCTAAAATGTGGAAAAGTTCAAGGAGGTGAATACTTACGCAAGCAACTGTACCATTACTACTGACATGACAATTACACAACTATGGTGCCAAAAAAACGATTTCCATGAGTCCAACAATGTTATAGACTACATTCGCCAGTTAGTTTAAACAACCCCCACACTTGGAGAAAATGGGTCTGAATCACATGATAACAACAAATGAGGGCTATTAAGATGCAGATTTGGCTTAAAGCAAGGTGCTGCCTCACATTAGATGTTGTTGACACCTGATTAACTCTGACTCCAAGCACTTTGGCAACTGCTTTGCACATCCTGCGTGGAGAAACAGCAGTGAGAACACCACTTGAAGATAAAGAAGGGAGATAAATCAGGCAATCGTGCTTGTTTTGCCAGAGCTGGCTCTGTATCCCCCTGCATTCAGGTTCCAGGGCACGGCAAAAAGGTAATCTCATTTGTACTGTGTGACAGCTTATTTGCAACTTTGCTTACTGGCAATTTTCTAATTTTCCCTATGAGTGGTGCCTCTTCAGTCTCCCCGTTGCCCTCTCGCACTCTCAGAGAGCTGATCAAAACGACACCCTTAAACCCACATGAAAACTATTTACCCTCATCACAGCATTAAGCCTTCTCTCCAGCCATCAATCAAACAGCAATTAATACTTCTTCTTCTATAACAAACGTTTACAGCCTGTGAAGTAGGACAGTTACAGGAAGGCACGTCAAGGGTGAGTAAGCAATAGGAAACATAGTGTAAACACTCCATGGCTTTTAGCACCATGTGCTAGTAACATTAGTGTAATGTATTTTAAGAGATGACTTGCTCTGAATAGACTTTAAAGATCACACACACATACACAAACAATAAAAATATGAATACCTTATTATCATTGTACAAGTTCAACACGCATCAAAATAGATGAAATGATAAAACCAAGTCTGTTGTGTGAGTCTCCTGGGTCATTTTTTTTTTCCTTTTTTTATCATCTCTCAGCATAAGGCTAACGTCTCGAGGGTCGGATATCCTGTTGTACATGCGCTGCGTTGTGAGCGGCACACCTCCATACCACTTCCTCTGCAGCTTGAAATTGACCTCGAGCAATTGTGAAGAGGATACAGAATAGCTTCATACCGACAATGTGATAATTCTTGGTGTCTTGCGCTTATATTTCTTAAAACGTGGATTAGAATCAAATTAGGACTAGTAATTCACATAACTAGTTACTACACTAGGACAGTTTTCCAGACACTAATTAAACCTTCAGAACTCACCCATATAAACTGTACACTGTTATGAGTTCAGTTTTAGTCCAATATTAGGCCAATCAATAAATGTGAACCTATAAAACAGACATCATCTATATATATGTATATATATATATATATATATATATATATATATATATATATATATATATATATATATATATATATACATGTGTATAAACGTGCTGTTTTGTTATTTCTTCTGTCTAAAAGTCAGTCACTGATGGATTAGGTCAAAGACCCAAGAGCAGGTCAAAATGCTTTTATTTTTGACCCAAATGGCATGCACTACTTCAAGTTTTATATAAAGTCCATTGTGAACACAAAAAGAAATGGAATTTATTATATTGCAGGCCTGTAATTTTGCAGACACAGGCATGAAAAGACAGAAAGAGAAAAGGTGGAAGGTGCACAACCCGAGCACAAAAACCCATGTCCTTAAGCGACTAATCAAACAACTCCACATCTAGATCTAGACATAAGATTATGCTAATGAATTTTAATTTGAGTGTTTAAGCATGTAAATATTCATCAGGATCGAAAAACGCAGACAATCCGCGCCTAAGGCCATGGCTTTTGAAATTGGTACACAGTGGAAGAAGCAAACGCTTAACGTGGTCTGGAGACATGGAGTCGATTGATGCGTTCTGATGTTGGTTTCGAGCTCTTTGCATTTAGATGTAGAATTACGTTCCTTGTGTTGACGCTTGCCTGATGTCTTGTGAATAAATTCTGTGCAGCGGGATGTTGTTGTTTTTTTGAAGCAAGTTCAAATATATTTCAAAGTGAACTTCATCATCTTCTGAAGACACAAGATGAGATAAGATAAGAAAAATAAACATGCTAACAGAGAAACAGATCAGCAGGTAATTCTTCTGACAGGGGTCTGACCCCGCTGGAGGAAGATGAAAAAACACGATGTATTTTGAATACGATGGTATGCAGGAAGAGAAAAGACATGAAACGAGAAAGGTGAATGTGTTCTTGTGTTTGCTTCCTTTGTTCTCACCAGACAGACAATTATGTTCCCATAATAGCAGTGAGTTGATAAGTAGTTTGTGCATATCTGCAACCAATTTTTTTTTTTTTTTTTTTGAGAATACAATTATGCTGTGGCCTTTAAAAAAAACAACAACAGCAACAAAAATTAAAAAAATGAAATTGTTGTGTCTTCCTTAATGATGGGAGTCTTTCCAAGGAAACAAAAGATCACAGTACACCAGGTAGAAAAGGCCTTCATGATACCTTACTATCTGCACCGAAAAAGAACTGGTAGCCACACCACATGAACATGTATAAGGATTTAGCAAATGAATCTCAGTATCTACAAAGCTGGCTTAGATGGTGCGATTACAGCTGCCTTCTAACGTTATTACTCGTCACACTGTATGAGATGATCCCAATAAAATCATTTCCAAGTCCTATAACAGAATGTGCAGTAACGTGTTCCCCATATGATGAGGATCCTCTGACAATAGAATATATATATATATATATATATATATATATATATATATATATATATATATATATATACACATACATATAAAGTAATGATTAAAACATGATGTGGCATGCTGTTATGCTGTTATTAAAGCTTTTCCTTTAAGTTTTTCACCACAGGAACCTCTTCAGGATGCAGTCTTTTCGATTTCTTCGTAACATGACACGTTATGTTTTTTTCTGTCTTATTCATTTCAAGCATCAACATTATCTGATTTTTTGCAAGAGAAAAATCAGATGATGTTGAGGGAATGACTGTTTATAGCTGCCGTAAAGTAAGTGATAACAGGGACTAACTTGTTTTGCAAATGTTCCACGACATTAAACCTAACCACAAATGACTAAAAAGGTATGACTGTCGTTCTTTAATAAATAAAAAACTGTAATCGTTGGCAAATTGCTCTCTCATACAAGAGGAATAAAACACTTTGGAAGGTATGAAGATAATCAACTTTCAGGTGGCAATGCATCACACCACCCTGCCATTAACTATATTATAATAAACATAAGAAAACATCTTTGGTGTTGAAAACTCCACGTGTTCAAAAACCTTTGACTAGCAGTGTATAGAGTACTTGTAAACATATGAGACATCCTCCATCAGAATAAACCCTTGTTATCTCAGTGTATGACTTATAAGTCGTATCTTACATGCACATGCTTAGTGACTTTGAAAGCCATTTTTTTTCAAGGTTGGACATGAACTGGAGTATGTAATAACACATTCCAGTAAGTGTTTTATCATTTCATCACACCTACTCACTGCTAGCTGTTACTTCCACACAGTTAGTGAAAAAGTCCGTAGTGTGAAAGAAATAATCCCTCAATCAGTGAAACAGGAAGAGGTCACAGTGTTCTCCAAACTCGAGACAGATAAAACTGCAGCTGGGGCCTGAGACTTTCTCATTCTCATGCACACAGCCAGAACGTTTTCAGTGACATGGGTTTGAATAGTACGTCCTATAGAAATTACATGTTCCTTCACATGAAAATGCTTGTGTGTATGTAACCCTCAGTCTTAACCATCATAACCTTTCGTCTCAAGTGAGCCAAGTGACAAATGTATACACTACATATTAATTGCTTTCACTTTTTTGTTAACTAGAATTGAGGCCATGTGTAAAGAGTTCATATGCTACCTGCAGCACTTAGAATAGATTTTGAAAGTTTTAAATATTTATTTAATGACGTAGCACCTCTTTATGTAGCAGAGTGCCAAAAAGACTACATTTGTTTAAAAAAAAAAAAAAAAAAAAAAAAAATTCCATATGGCTGCTAACTTTCTTGAGGTTTCCTATTACAAAGAAAGTTGGTGAAGCTGCTTGTAGTTTCTATTCTCTCAGGATGTGGACTTGTTCAGTCACCTTCAGCTCTCACATTTAAGAAGCAGTAAAACACTTGTTTGCTGTAGGGTTTTATTAATAGTCTTTCAGTTGCGTACTGTATGTTTATCCTTATCTTTTAATTATTTTTGTGAAATATCTTGTTTATCGCTAATTGTTTATTTTCTTATAATTTTTTGAACAAACATCAGTGTTGTACAAATTTATCACTGTTTCATTATTATTCTTTCATGTCATTTGTTGATATTATTCATTCATGTCATTCTTGACATGTCATATGTCAATGCATTTCATGCATTATTCCTCTCTTGTAAAGCACTTTGAGCATTATATTATTGTTGTGACTGTTGTTTAAGGGTGTAATACAATGACAATTCCTGTATTTCTATTTGTTTAGTGCGCAAAATATCTGTATCTGTAGCTGTATTCAGATTTAAATGTTCAAAGTATGGTGGCTTAATGGTTAGCATGCTTGTCTTGCACATCCAGGGTTGGGTGGTTCAATTCCCACCCTCTGAAAAGTATGTTAATTTATGCACTCAATACTTGATCAGGGCTCCTTTTGCATGAATTACTACATCACTGTGGCGTGGCATGGACGCAAACAGCCTGTGGCACTGCTGAGGTGTTCTGGAAGCCCAGGTTGCTTTGATAGCGGCCTTCAGCTCGTCTGGTTGGGTCTGGTGTCTCTCATAGATTCTCTATGGGGTTCAGGTCAGGTGAGTTTGCTGGCCAATCAAGCACAGTAATACCATGGTCAGCAAACCAGTTACTAGTAGTTTTGACACTGTGGGCAGGTGTCAAGTGCTGCTGGAAAAGGAAATCAGCATCTCCATAAAGCTTGTCACCAGATAGAAGCATGAAATGCTCTAAAATCTCCTGGTAAATGTTGCATTGACTCTTGACTTGAGAAAACACAATGGACCGAAACCAGCGGATGACATGGCCCCCCAAATCATCACTGACTGTGGAAACTTCACACTGGACTTCAAGCAACTTGGATTCTGTGCCTCTCCACTCTTCCTCCAGACTCTGGAACCTTAATTTCCAAATGAAATACAAAATAAATTTACTGAGAGATTAAAGCCACCTTTGCAGGTGTTTTGAGTTAATAGGCTTATTAGACCTCCCAGTCCCAATGCACACCTCTATTCTTTGTGAACCTTTCTGGCAAGCTTTCTAAAAGAATGCGGCTTCTATTCATAATATTTGTATTTGTATGTGTATAGGATCCTTTATCTGTTCATTCCGAATAATGTATTCATATTCAATTTTTATAATGAAAACCCCTACCTGTCAGATTTTTCTCTTGTGGCAAACACCCTGGTAGAGTCACACATGTCTCTTTATAAGTTTCAGCAGATCTCAATAGCCCCAACATTTTCCTCAGATTTGCCAAGATTCTGATTCTCATGTTTAATTGCAACTAATGAAAGTTTTCAATAAATAAATATAGAAATAAACATTTCTTTCCCATTCCTATCTATCTATCCATCCATCCATCCATCCATCCATCCATCCATCCATCTGCTGAATTTATTTAATTTATTTCATTTACATTTTCAGCATTTGGCAGATGCACTTATCTAGCGCGACTTACAGAAGTGCCTCCTATCACCTATTTTTTCTGCGACAGAGTTGATACCTGTATGAAGTACAAGTGACAATCACCATTAAATTCCTGAGCTGTCAGAGAGCAACCTTTGAGCAATAAAATGTCACCCTGGGGTGACAGATTGTGGCTCTTAAAGAAATTTTTTCCAGGATTTATGCTCAAAAGTGTGCAGAGAGTCAAAGGGTAACCCAGAGAAAGCTGCTGTAAAAAAATATATTGGGGGAATAAAAATCACATATGTATACATTACCCCACCCTCTCATCACTATTTAGTTTGATATTTTCACCGTTCTACAATTGACTCTAGCTCAAGCAAATAGACAGCTTTTGTATGCGTGAGTGCAAAGTCATCTGTGACACTGAAGAAAGGAAACCCAGTTTCAGATGTGACTCCTTTTATATCAGAAGGACAGCGAGACTTTTGATGTTTTGAGTCTGTACAGTAGTCATGAGCGAACACTTGAAAATCTTACATGATATCTAGCCAAGACATGGAGCATTGTGAACTTTTACATTTTATTGAATCTTTATATTTATTTTGTTTCTTAGGCAAATTATAGTACAATGCAATAAATGCATTCTGTTTGATTACATGCGGCACAGCTTAAATACAACATTCAAAGACACTATCCATTCTCTACATTCTCCAAAGCAAGAAATTGCAGGCAATGCTAATGTATGAAGACACTGTGACCTTTACGAAAGCTGATAGCAGCCTTCACACATCAGTGTGTGCTGCACTCTCACAAAACTCTGCTACCACAAAGAGCGACGCTAGATTACACCATCTCAGCATCTCACTGAAGCCACCCGATGTGGTTATGACAAGCCATTATCACAACAATAGGAGTATCATTTTATTTCATCTTTAGCACAACATCTCCCCATCTCTCCAGGAACCTGTGTGCAAATTGTAAACACTAATTTAGACAAAACTGTACCATGTGATGTACACTCTTTGCACCTATAATTACTAAGACATCAGCACAGACAGAGGGGCAGAAACATTATGGAAAGGACCCCCAGGTTTGCTGGAATACACATGACAATACAAAATTGTGTCTCTAAAACTATATTCCACACACAAACACAATCTATATAGATTCATGTAAGTGACTAATGCATGAAGGTAATGTTTAAACAAGTAACAGTTAGACATTTTTCAGAATGAATGTGCTTTCACCAAATAAACCAAATATAGAACCACATCTCTTATGATGCCAGTGTATTAGCTTATCTTAACAACGAAAACAAGTCACCAAGGTTACATCTATTCCTGTGTATAAAAGCAGGTGTTTCTAAAGCAACATACAAAACAGATTCCAATCCAAGTATAGTGCTGAGCATTTCAGGGTCAAGAGGCAAAAATTACAGGCAAAAATCATGGCAAAACTACTTTTATATGTAATGGACTCCATCATTAAATATCAATTGTAGGTTTAGGTATAGGAAAATGAGCTAATTTATGTGTGACTAACATGCCGCATAGACTGTCACTTTCTGTATGAGTTGCTTTTACAAACTAAAACAGCTTAAATACGCTAACCTTGCAACATCACAAAAATTTCAAAAGTTTCGAAAGTTTCAACAAGTTGTTTTTTAGAATGTGGAGTAAAGGGCCTCTTTTGAAAGTTTTACATCTTAACCTACAACTATACAGTATCTTCTTTGGCAATATATATACATTATGGCCAAATGTTTGTGGACACCTGACCATCACACCCATATGTGGGCCTTCCCTAAACTGTTGCCACAAAGCTGAACGTACACAATTGTATAGAATGACTTTGTATGGAGTAGCATTACAATTTCCCTTCACTAAAACTATGGGGCTCAAACCTGTTCCAGCATGGCAATGCCCCTGTACACAAACCGAGCTTCATGAAGACATGGTTTGCCAAGGTTGGACTGGAAGAACTTGACTGACCTCACAGAACCCTGACCTCAACCCCTCTGAACACCTTGAGACTAACTAGAACACCAACTCTGTGCCAGACCTTTTGGCCTGACATTAGTGCCTGACCTCACTAATACTCTTGTGGCTGAATAGGCAGAAGTTTCCACAGCCATAATCCAAAATCTAGTGGAAAGACTTTCCTAATGAGTGGAGATGGTTACAGCAACAAAAGTGGAACTAACTTTGTAATGGGATGTTCAACAAGCATATGGGTGTGATGGTCAGGTGTTCATATATATGACTGTAAAGTGTAGCAGTTTAAACGTTAGTAGAAACTAATTTACATTTACAACGTTTACCAGAGATGTTTTGTAGCCTTTATCCAAAAAAATATCCTAATGCTGAGTTTATAGGTCAGGATCCGTATATAATATGTCGACATCTACTGCTCATCCTGAATGCAATGGATGTGTCTGGCTGCTGTCAAGTTAAATATATCTATTTGTATGTGAAGTGCAATGGCCTAAGTCTGTTGTCAGCCTGTTACACATTTGTCCTGTTAGCACTGAATTATCCTTGAGGGTCTCTGTAGACTGAGGCAAGTGTAAATGGACTACATAACAAGTACCCATGAGGAGAAACACGAAGTGGCTAAAGCCATTATGCCCAATATACAGAATGGGCATAATGCCTAAAGATATGATGTAACAGAGCTAAAGAGGCAATGATGCAAATATATTATGATAACATTTTTAGTCCTAAAGTGGTAATGTCTTGGCATAACTGGAAGAGTGACATCTGAAATGATGTAATATAAACTGTCCTATTATAACAAGTTATAAATAGTAATAGCAATAGCAATGACAGTAAAATGCTGCTGCATAGCAGTCCTGTTTATATACTAAGTTTCATAGCAGTGTATGAAAAACTCTAATCTGGCAGACCAGTGTTAGAAATATAGTAATCCATGGTATGTGCTTGGGAACTTCATGAGATTGTTAAATCAAACGCATTCAAATGTATTATTAAACTAGAGATGGAGTGAGGTGGAAAACAACTGGGATTACAGCAAGGTCAGATTATTATATCTATTTATTTATTTAGTTATTTATTAGTAGTTTGTTTTTCTTATTTATTTAGTTATTTTCCAAAAAAGAGCATTCGTGGAGAGTTTGCTATGCAAGAGCACTGCAATTTATTAATCCTCAGTCAACTCACTTCAGCTCTCGTCTATACCCAGAATCTTTCACATGTTCATTAATGATTCATGTGACTACACCACTTCACCATGACCAGGGGGTTTTCCTGAAGAGGGTAAGACAGAGATGAAACCTATGGTTTAGTAACAGCAAATGAATGAATGCTAGTTGATTTTTTTCTTTCCCGTTCAATACCACAACCCGCCATCACTGCCCATGTACGAAACTTTTGAATTGATATTGTCGAGCCATCTCATTGATTCAAGTCATTTCCTTCCAGTCAGTCAAATGATTTGTTCAGTTGCCGGGTTTGCCCAAATGTGCCACCTGATCATACAGCCCAGCTATACTGTCGTATGCAGTAAAATACAGGAAAACACCAACCACAAGGGTCTGCCCCAGAAACAATTGCAAGATCAATAGCGACTAGCTATGGTGCAGTCCCTATTGGAGGTGGTCAGAGCACCTGTCAAAGTTCTTGTAAAGATATTTTCTGTTTAAAAACAAAACAAAACAATAAGGGACAGAATCCATCCCAATCTGGGTCTAAAATTCCTCTGCTATCACATCAGCAGAGGGTTGTCCCCTTCCCTTTGGGTTTGCTCTAGCATCCAGGGTGTTAACAAAATGTGTGTGAGTCACCAGAGACCATGCAACATGCATTGTCCCTTATCTGTGAGATTCTCCCTTATCTACGATTGTCTGCTGTGCAGACCACAGCAGCAAGCCTGACTGAAAGTCAATTATGAAAAGAATGACTAGACTACTGGACTTTTTGATAGAGGACATAACCACTTCAAATTATGGATGCAACCATGAAATCAACACCCACTCATAACCCATATGTAATGTCAGGATGGAGCACTGATACGTGTGACTCTAGTAGTGAACACTAGGACTGTTTCACACAAACCATTTCAGTGTTGGCTTAATGCTCCGGGCCTGTTATCATGTCATAAATGCTGTGTCAATGTGTCTGAACATTGAGGAGTTGGTCTAATGCAGGTTTTCTTGGTGCAAATAGTGAAATATTAAAAATAGATGGGAAGAGTGTAGAACAGAAAAACATGAGAGTAAAAGAAAGGTGGAACAGTGAGTTTGGTGTCAGCATATCAAAGCTGTGTGGGTAGTGTAGTAATGCCATCCTATATATGCGTGAAGTCATGTGTCAAGCAGATGCCATGAACATATAACGGTGAGGTTCTGTTCGAGGTTTGTGTCTTTTCAGAGGTTAAAAACGTATTACTAATTTATTTGAAGGGATACTCCACATAGGTCAAGCTCTGCTTACCATGCTTCAGGTCCTAGAAATATGATTCTCATGAGTGGCATGGGTTTTTGGCACAGATCTGGCATGGATTCCAGACAATTAATAGGGCAGTTGTAAGGGGATTTGTATGGTTGTAGGCTGTAAGGGTTTTCTTCATCTGAACAATCTTAAAGCCCATATAATGCTCCCACAAGGAACCTGCCTTAAAAAGATAGATCAGGCTTCATAAAAAATGTCTTTTATAATACAAAGAAATGTATTTTCAGAGGTTAAGTATATCCTATACTTAAAACATCTAGCACAATTGCTAAAGCTTTTCCATAAGCATGCTGAAAAATGCGTATCTCCCTGGTGGTTCCTCAACCATTATTCTATATCAGTTTTTAATTTCTTCTATTAAGAAATTAAACATATTAATATTCTTCTTCATGATTGTAACATATAGTTAGAGGTGGGACATGTGTATACGCTCAGAGTGATCTTTATTGGGGTGAAACCAAAAATTATAACCATAGTCCATATCAGGTGTCAACATACATTCAGATAGTATTAGGATAAGAATCTCCATAATCACAAAATGTGAAAAGGGCCAAATTAAAAAGAAACATGGACCACAAAATACAGAACTATAAAGTAAACAAGGCTCAGAACTGACACAAGCAACCAAGACGTTTTTGCAAATATAAATGCTTTTAGCTGGATGATTTGTAGACCTGTACTGTTCACTGAACAAATCTGAACCACCAAGCAATGAATACTTTCCTAAACAAAATATCATTTCCTGTCTTTGCTCATAATGATTAATCAGCTTATTGTGCAATAGGCATAAAATACTCACTAAAGTATTTGCTATGCAAGTTAATGTTGTTTTTGCTTTGATGTTTGTCATTTACAAAAAAATTCCCTCCACTATTACACAGCAGTGAACACAAGGTATGTTTGTATGCTGATAACCTTTCAATTTATCTATGTCACCCACTTTCCACCGCTTCTGTGGTGTAATCCATTCTGTAATGTATCACAATCTTTGCACACTCTTCAGGAAATTTTTGATATATGAAAGCTAATTTTTTGTGGTAGAGAACCTGACCTCTATCTCTTCCAGGCAATGTTTCAAAATGAATATCTTAGCAAAAATGTTTACCTTTTTAAATCTACCTTTTTTTGCCCAAATCAAATTAATGGCACAAACATTATGCAGGAAAGTCTCTTTGTATTGTAAAGGAGATCCTTCAGACATCAACAAAAAAAAATTGGCCTTGCACTTTCCAACATTTGATCTTATTACCAGGCTGCTAACGGTCAAAAACTGACTAAGCAAATGAATTATTTGCTTAGATTCCCTAGAATAAACTGCTTCTCATTAAAATTCCAAGCATGTCATTTTCTTTACCTGCTTTGCTTTCTACTCCCTTTCACTGTCTGCTATACGATAATAATAAATAAAAAAAAATTGTGGATTTAAGTGGATTCCATTTTTTCCCTTTAAATTGAATTGCATGCACTAGAGGGCCTGTTCCTAATAATATTTTCCAAGTTCTGTTCAAGACTCAACATTTGCACTAGGTAACTGGTAATCAGTCCTATGACATTAGCTGGCATTAAACCCTGTGGTGATCTTTATCTTTATTTAGCAACATATTTTACGCAGGTGCATCATTATGCTTAACCTAAATTCTGATTCATACCCACTTGCTTCATTATTTTCAGCTTTGTTGATGTGCATGGAAATATTTTGTCTTATTTCCCACACCTCCTCCCAAGTCTTCATGGGAAAGGCTCTTGACACTCTTTCTAACTCAGAAGAGACTCATATCACATTTTTACCACACCCTAATTTCCTGGAGATACTGCAGTGTCTCCAAAACAAAATCTAAATGGGAACTCATACTACAACTAACATAAGAACCAAGGAAAAGGGCACTTGTTGGACTGAACTACTCCTCACTAAACTACTAAACTCCTCAGCTTCTTTCAGCTGAAGGTTGCTAATTCTATTAATCAGTGATACACAAAGACTAAGGCCCTACATTTAACTCCTCATTCACTTTCTACATAGGTGAATGATAGATCACAAAAAGGTATGGGACTGGAAGATAAAGTTAGTTGTGTTAGTGGTGTGAAGGTCTCTAAAGAGGAAATTGGTATATAGAGTAGTAGAAAAGCCACTTTAAATGCATTCAAATTGATCTTGCTGCCCTGAACAACTTATGAATAAAGGGTATAACCTTCATATTGTATGCGAATACAATACACCGAAATCGGTGTCACACTACAACCCACAAAATGTACCGCAGCCTATAAAGATGGCCACCCTAAACTACAACTCCCAACCGGCAACTTCATCAATGTGCATTAATTGAAAGACTAAACATGACGGGCCAGCCACTCCTACACCCCTTGCACATCGAAGCTATGGAAGGGGCCCTGAACCCATAGGTGGGTCAATAACCCACTGTACTGAACCTCTCAGTGCCTTGCACCAAGAACGCATTACACTGCTCATCACAGTCATGACCAAGTTTCCAGTTGTGCTGGGGTTCCCCTGGATACACACACATGAACCACAAATCTACTGGGCTGAGAGAGAAATCACCAGGACTTCAAGGAAGTGTCCTGCAAGGATAAGGCCAATGGCCTTCCCCCTCACCATACCTATGACGACACCATGAGCTCATAGCAGGTGCCATGCCCCCCTGCATCTGTATATACCCCCTTTCCGCCAAAGAAAGCCAAGCTATGGACAAATACATCAAGTATGCCCTGAAACAAGGGTATATTCATCCTGTCGTCAGAAAAAAGGGGGTGGTCTAAGGCCAAATCGCTGTCAAATATCATTGTCCTCTTCCCTTTGTCCCAGCAGCACTGGAAGAGCTTTGTGAAGCCAAGATTTTCACTCAACTCGATTTGTGCAATGCTTATAACCTAATCTGCATCAGAGAAGGCACCAAATGGAAAACAGCCTTTAGCTGTCACCTCTGTCCACATTGAGTACTGCGTAATGCCATATGGGCTCTCTTGCGTGCGTTGGGTGTTCCAGTGTTTCATCAATGTCCTCAGAGACATGATGGGCGAGTTCGTCATTGTGTACATTGAAGACAATTTGATTTACTCCCCAACCTTGAATATATCAGTGCTGCCAAACAACTAAACTAAAGCATGCTGAGCGTTGTTTTTTTTTTTTTGGTCTGATTTCAGATCTGCCTCTCATATCGCCCAGGTCCCAGAACACCAAAGCAGATTCCCTTTCACACTTATATCCTTCCCCTCCCAAAGAGAACATGGAAGAACACATCTTGATACAGTCACGCTTTGTAGGGGCATTAACCTGGGAATTCAACCATGAGTTCGACATCCCTCACGCCCACACACGCCACATCTCTGATCATTTCTTGGTGTCCTTCACCATCACTCTCACTATCCTGCCTAAAGCCAGCTATTAATACTACAATGCACCCACTCGTTGAAACCTCCACTCTATCTTCCTTCCTTCATAGCTTCCTGTACCCTATCATCCCTACCAGACCCTGACTACTTTTCCTCCCTACCATTGGAGGGTACATACCCTACACTTTCCTCTCCTCACTTTCCTCATCCATGGACCTCCTCTGCCCTCTATCTTCTAAACCCTGGAAGATTTCGTGGCCTGTTTCTTGCCTATCGGATGTGTTATGCAGCAATCAGAGAGAATTAAGAACAGCAGAGAGAAAGTGGAAAAAATCACAACTTGACACATATCTTGCCTCTTACCACACTCTCCTGTCCAAATTCTCATCTGAATTGACTTGCCTTCTTCAAAGAAAAGCTGGAAACTTCTGCACAAGATCCTTGAAAGCTCTACAACATCTTTTCTCAACCCAAGCTCCTACTGCTCTGTCCTCCCTGACTGCTGAAGACTTTGCCACCTTTTATGATGGGAAGATTGAAAAAAACTGCCAGACCTTCACTTCTACCCCAACTCCTACACTACACACTCAGTATTTGTCTTCTCCTTCACTGGCATATTTTTCTATTCTAGCAACAGAAGAGATCCTGCAAGTCATCCTGCAACCCTACCACCTGCCCATTAGATCCAGTCCCTTCCACAATGCTCTCATGCATCTTACAAGACCTCCTTCCCTTCATCACTACTATCATCGATGGCCCCATAACATGATGTATTTCAAATATTTTGGAGATCTATTTAAATCCCTTGCCAGATTCATAGGCATCCACAAAATTTTTTTTCTGAAGGCCATATAGAACTCTTTAGATACTGGTATGATGACACCACACACCTCAATAGCAAAGGGAACACAAGAGACTAGATTTGAGAGGGGTATAAATAAAACAGTTTCCACCTGCACTCCTTTAGCAGGTTCTAATCACTATCTTGATCACCTGATTCTAATTTTTTGGATTTGAAGGTGTGATAAATGTAGGGATGTACTTACTTTTTCTGTGACTTATCTGTTTTTGTTAAGTTAAATTGTGAATATTGCTACAAAATGTCAATTTTATCTGTCATTTGATAGAGTCAACTATATTAATATATTATTAATATAAAGTTTGAAAAAGCATTTCCATGGGGTGTACTTATTTTTCACATAACTGTATGTGTGTGCACATATATATATATATATATATATATATATATATATATATATATATATATATATATATATATATATATATATCGTATCTCACAAAAGTGAGTACACCCCTCACATTTTTATAAATATTTGATTATATCAAGCACTGTCTTAACACTCTTGGGCATGGAGTTCACCAGAGCTTCACAGGTTGCCACTGGAGTCCTCTTCCACTCCTCCATGACGACATCACAGAGCTGGTGGATGTTAGACCTTGTGCTCCTCCACCTTCCGTTTGAGGATGCCCCACAGATGCTCAATAGGGTTTAGGCCTGGAGACATGCTTGGCCAGTCCATCACCTTCACTCTCAGCTTCTTTAGCAAGGCAGTGGTCGTCTTGGATGTGTGTTTGGGGTCGTTATCATGCTGGAATACTGCATACTGATCATGCTCTGCTTCAGTATGTCACAGTACATGTTTGCATTCATGGTTCCCTCAATGAACTGTAGTTCCCCAGTGCCGGCAGCACTCATGCAGCCCCAGACCATGACACTCCCACCACCATGCTTGACTGTAGGCAAGACACACTTGTCTTTGTACTCCTCACCTGGTCGCCGCCACATACGCTTGACACCATCTGAACCAAATAAGTTTATCTTGTTTTCATCAGACCACAGGACATGGTTCCAGTAATCCATGTCCTTAGTCTGCTTGTCTTCAGCAAACTGTTTGCGGGCTTTCTTGTGCATCATCTTTAGAAGAGGCTTCCTTCTGGGACGAGAGCCATGCAGACCAATTTGATGGAGTGTGCGGCGTATGGTCTGAGCACTGACAGGCTGACCCCCCACCCCTTCAACCTTTGCAGTAATGCTGTCAGCACTCATATGTCTATTTCCCAAACACAACCTCTGGATATGATGCTGAGCACGTGCACTCAACTTCTTTGGTTGACCATAGCGAGGCCTGTTCTGAGTGGAACCTGTCCTGTTAAACCGCTGTATGGTCTTGACCACCGTGCTTCAGCTCAGTCTCAGGGTCTTGGCAATCTTCTTATAGCCTAGCCCATCTTTATGTAGAGCAACAATTATTTTTTTTCAGATCCTTAGAGAGTTCTTTGCCATGAGGTGCCATGTTGAATTCCAGTGACCAGTATAAGGGAGTGTGAGAGCGATGACACCAAATTTAACACACCTGCTCCCCATTCACACCTGAGACCTTGTAACACTAACAAGTCACATAACACCAGGGAGGGAAAATGGCTAATCGGACCCAATTTGTACATTTTCACTTAGGGGTGTACTCACTTTTGTTGCCAGCGGTTTAGACATTAATGGCTGTGTGTTGAGTTATTTTGAGGGGACAGCAAATTTACACTGTTACACAAGCTGTACACTCACTACTTTTCTTCAGAGTTGTTACATTAAAAGATATATCAAATATTCACAAAAATGTGAGGGGTGTACTCACTTTTGTGAGATACTGTACATATATATATATATATATATATATATATATATATATATATATATATATATATATATATATATATATATGTATATATATATATATATATATATATATATATATATATATATATATATATATATATATATATATGGGGATGTATAAATAACAATATTTAGCTTATTATCAGCAAGAAATGTGAATCTTAATTGGTATATAAACAGTATACAAACTTGTACTATTGGCATAAGTGGGTGGTGAGCTGTTTACAGAAATGTGATTGGATGAAGTAATGGCATTAAAAAAAGGAGCCAGTCATTTGTTTACAGTCTCTTTTTTGGCACCCGCATGCTAATCTCTTCTCTTCCCCATAACACAGCGAAGTAGGGGAGTACAGAAAGTTTCAGAGAACCCAAAGCCACCACTACAAAGTTCAATATGAATCATGACTGTGTAACGAAGAAGCACGAGAGGTGCAACTTGATACAATTTAAGCGTGTGACAAGTTACTTAAATCCTCTCTGACTTGGGAAAATCACTGTCTTGAGCAGAGAATTTAGCATGTGAGACTCACAGTTTCCTGCTATCCACCAGGTGGCACAGTTCTGATGGGAGCTCCTGGGAAAAAAAGGACAAAAATCTAAAACACCAACTGACTGCATTCCTGGGTAATTTCCAGACACACCTCCCCACACCCCCTTACAAAACACCACCACACACTCCTCCTTCTCTGTCTCTCTCTTTCTCTCTCGCTCTCTCTGTCAAGCATGTTAGGCAGCCAATATTTTTGTTCCAGTGAAATTCTTGATGATCGTATTTTGATTTATCCAAACTGCTCCTATTCCAAGACCAGAAATATGGGCTGTACTTGCTTATTACTATCTCCCCATTCCTACTCCATGTATTATTTTCCCACAAAGTTGTGAGGGGTCAACAAACAGGTTATCACAGTAAGTTTCCCTCAAACCTCCTGGCTGATTCCTGGGAAGGTGTTTAGGCAGATACGCCACAACAGCAATGGAGGAAGATTATGTCAGATTTTGCTAAACAAACTCTCTTTCTACTCCACTGTGACTTGAAAAGAATTTTGCATAGTTCAAGTTCAAGTTAGAAACACATACATAATGTATGTGTTTGAAAACACAAACGATTCAACAGCAGTGAGTAAAAACACCGGAAATATGCAAATATGAACACACTCCAGTTGAATTTTAGCAGGCAGGTCAATCTTATAGCTGTGGAGGATAGTCACCTGCTACATGTTAGCTAAGGCTGCATATGTTTCATAACAGTTTATAAGAGCTTCTTTCCTGAGTGCCTTTCTGGAATTCTCATAATTTAAAACTGTTAGTGTTTTTCACTGATATATGTATGACTGGACCTGTTGAACTAAATCAGTCCATGGATATTATAATGGAGAGCCAAAAGAGAACTTTACTTTAAGGGTATTTATTTGGTGCCATATCCATTGTGCCATGTAATTCTAAAAAAAATTTTTTAAAACTTTTACTGTGCAGTCTGTTTGGAAATGGAGTATGTTAGGGTTTCACTGCTTTCTCCTCCAAACATGGATTACACCATGGCTGTATACAGATATGTCAATTCTGGCTCCCTGAAAGAACATGTCTCTGGGCCGCCTTTAATTTCACATTGAATTTTTATATATTAAATACAATATAATCAGACATCCTATCCAACATCGAATTGTTATGCCATCGCTCCTGCTGTGAGCCCCTTGAATTGTTGCTACTTTCTGCTCATTAGTGATGACCCAGGCTGTATGCCCTTTACATTTGTGGACAAGAAGATAAGTCGCAGCACATCAGGTCATCCTGCACGATAAGATCCTCTGCAAGCAAAACAGAAAAACTGCTAGGCAGCCTAACCTCTTACTCTCAGTTTCATTCCACCTTGAAACAAGCGGCCACATAGCCAGAAGAGAACTGTTACAGGACTTCCTTATACATGCACTAATCCTTAGCGCATCAGGAAGTAATGAAGTGTATACTGAACATGCCAAATAAGTCGCATATAAATATTAATAACGGTAATCTTGTTAACTCAATTCTCTTAATTAATACTGTGACTTAATACTGTAACTACTCTACTGTAGAGTGTGCTCAGGTAGTTTGGGATGGTCTAAATACCATAACACAATTCACACTTAAAAGCTAATAAGTCGCTTTAAGACAACAGAATCAAATCCAAATAATGGTACTATATAAACGGATGTGCTGAAGATCTCACAGGAAGCTGATACATTAAGTATACAATATTTACTGCAGTATATGCTAATAAAAGTGGTTTTTAAGGCCTAACTTCGAGTGTTGGTGCCAGACGGGCTGGTTTGAATATTTCAGAAACTGCTGATCTCCTGGGATTTTCACACAACAGTCTACAGAGTTTACACATAATGGTGGGAAAAACAATAAACATCCAGTGTGCAGAAGTTCTGCGGTCATAAACGCTTGGTTGATGCGAACAGTCAAGGGAGAACTGCCAGACAGGTTTAGGCTAAAAGGAAGGCTACAGAAACACAAATAACCACTCTTTTCAACTGTGGTGAACAGAAAGCATCTTAGAACACACACGATGTCACACAATGAGGCTGATGAGCTACAATTGCAGAAGGCCACATCGGGTTCCACTCCTGTCAGCCAAGAACAGGAATTTGAGACTACAGTGGGCATAGGATCAATGAAACTGGTCATTTGAAAAACACTGCGTTAAATCTGGGCTAAACAGTTTCTGATCTTTTAAAGAGGCCAGTAAGTGTATTTTCTTTTATGGTTTTATTCAGGTAGGAAGGTACCTGATACAATACACCAAATTTTTTGTTGAAAAATTGCCTAAGCTTTCATTATAGGTTAACTCTTGGGTTAATTAACATCTATATAATAGGAAAGATCTTTATTAATAATGCTAGTCACATATTTTGTAGTATTATAAACTGGAACTGAAATTCACTTAATCAGGATTATATGTCATGAATGCGCACAAAATAAAAGAATAAAAACTGGGGGAAATCAATATAGTGAGTATATATGAGTACATAAGCATTCACCTTGGTTGGAAGACCCTGGAGTTTGTTAAAGAGCATTCTGAAACGAACAGTCCATTTCAATTGTAGTCTGTAACAATAGAAAAACTGGAAAATTTCAAATTGGGGGTGGGGGCTGGGAGGGGTAAAGCAATGTCTGCGCTTTATTATTTCCTGATACACTAAGGATTAATTCTTGTATTAGTTAAATGGTATGAAAGTATCAGTTAGTTATTAATATCTGTTTATTTGTGGATCTCGCAGTAAATTGTTCAATAGAAATTTGAGAGCTTGTGGTCTTGTCCTTGCAATTTTGAAGTTGTTTGATACTCTGAGCATACATTAAAATATTTAACCTGCTCCACAAGTATATAACTAAACACTTGATGATAACACAGTTATAGCTTTTTAGTTGAGGAAGTCGAGTGATGCCAGGACAGCTGTGTGCACTGACACCCCCCCCCCCCTTCCCCCCGCCCGCCCCTCGCACATGCACACATACACACCACCCACTCTCAAGGTTCAGCATCAATGTTCCCACTCCTCTATAATGTCATCATGCTCATACCTAGGAGAGGAAGTGGCACAACACTCCCCAGCAGTGCACCTCGAACCTGTGACATCCTGTGCTGATGTGAGCACATGCACCCACCCTGATGCGGCATGGCTCACACCACGGTCCCAATCTAATTCCACTTCAAACTGGAGCATCCTGCAGTAAACTATACAGAGGTTGATTAATGAATATTCAAGTTGTATTTCATTCAAGCGATTGCTTGCCCGTGAAAAAAGAAAAAAAAAGAAAGAAAAAAAGAAAAGAAACGGCTGAATTGCGTTGGAGAAAAATGTAGGGGCAAACCGCAGAGAGCCTCACAATCTCACCACAGAAATGGAGTGTCATGACTGCAACACCGTAGGTGGCTGGAACACACCAGCTTTACGTCCTTGTCAAGGCTTTCTCTGATTTGAAGAATTGTGGTGTGGTCCCGCCGACTCTCCAACTGCTTGCATCCCCACCTTAATCTGCCATCTGACAAGGGTTTAAGAAACTAAATTAAAATACTGCACACTGTGAGCCAAAATTCCTACGCATGTTCTCACCAAAAACACATTGAAATCTGATTGCAAACATCAACAGTGGCAAAAAATATTAGTTACATATTGGACACTGGTAGTAACATATTGGTGGCAGATAAATATGCATACAGATAAATCCCTTACAAAAAAAAAAAAGCTTGGGGCATCAGATAAAAAAAACCTCCCCAGAGTCAATGTGAAAAAGAAAATCAGAATAACGTCAATGTCAATATGAACTTTGACTATAAGCACTTAAGTCCTCTGTGCAGAGGTGAGAAGCGCATGGGTGAGATTGAGTCTCTTCAGTCGTCTGACCATGACTCATGTTGACACTCCTACAGCTCTTTCCAGAGTCGATGCTCTCTAGACACATGCTATGCACACTATTTGCATGTGTAAAATAAATAGTCTCTTCACTGTGTGTGTTTTTTTTTTTTGTTAAATATAATTTTTGACAGAATACAAAAGCGATATGCTGACATTTACTTGATACTAAGCCGCAGAGCTACTAAATCTCCATGGGAGGGAATTACAAACAAGTAGATGCTGTGTATTAAACTGCTCAGAAAAAAAACATGATGTGATGAATAGAGAAGCAGGAACCACAGAAATAGCCCCCCACCTTCACTACACATGCATCAAGTCATGCCACTGTGACAAAAACAGGCTCAAACCTGACTGATAACAATACTGACACTCGCTGCTTCCTTTCATCACTGAAAGCAATCTACCCTTCTATGAGTGCACAAAGTGCACTTTCACTATCGGGGAAATAGATTTTATCGATCAGGGTGCAGAGAACGCTTCATGTCAGCACACGGTTTCTGAAAATCTGGACACAATTTCATCTAGAAGGCACTGACTTCATAATCTCAACATAAACATTGCAAAAAGCTCAGAAATGAACTAGCCCAAATCTACTGAAAATAACTTTCAGTCACATAGATTAATGCATTGTGCTCAAGCACATATTAATAAATGAGATAAATAAGACACCACAGGGTGCGTTGCTATAGGAAAATAATCCACAAAGGGGTGATATGATGTGAACTGATGTCATATACTACTCCGAAGTGTGTTATTCCTTTTATACCACCATTTAAACTACCACCAATTTGTCAACTATTACCAATTTTATTTAATTAGACAATGACACATTGTATTTTAACATTTATATAGATATGTTTAATGTTGAACGAGACAAGTTTGTTCCTGTTATAACTTACATTATAGCAGCTATAAACAGTCACTCCCTATCTCTTGAAGTTATTTATATATATATATATATATATATATATATATATATATATATATATATATATATATATATATAAGAAGCTTGTCATGATGCTGAAAAGCCAGACAGTGCAAGGTCCTCTGTGAAGGTCCCAAGACTTTCCTGTGTCAGAATACATAATGGCTACTACAGCGCTAACAGACTCTGTCCATAAATGTTAAATAAAAGACTCTTTTTAGAAAGCTTCATCTTTGGGAAGTAAAAGCTAAGTGTAAGTTTAAATCATTTTATTTTTAACATGTTTAATATTAGTCTTAGATTATGAGGGGCATCTGCCATACATGTCCACGTGAATGTGTTGTTAGAATTGATCACATATTAAACAAGTGCATTGATATAAATGTATGATTTGAATATACAAGTGCATTAATATTAACCTATGATTTAAATATACAAGTGCATTAATGACTATGATTACAGCTGGTACTATTGTCAGAGCTGCTGTTATAGAAAATTAATCAACAGCTTTTAAGCTCAGATACAAAGCCGAGGTATAGTATATTTATAACGCATTCATAAGCTCAAATCTGAAGCTATTCAATCATTTTAATGTAGCACAATAACACCACATTAAAACTACATTCTCATTCCACCTTACGTCTAAGCCAAGCATATTTCAGCCCTCTCTGATGTTATGTTTATAATGAATCAATCCTTGATCTAGGCATCCTTCTACGTTTGTGAGTTCATGCACAGATGTTTTGATCAGGTTAATAGCAAAAGCAACATTTCAGCTGTAACAGCCTGCTTTTCAATATGTCTAACCCAAACATTAAATCCCAAACAGCAACTAGACATGCGAGGAGCTCGGCAATAAAGGGACAACAATTCTAGTTCAAAATGAGCAGTAAATTGCTGACATGAAGAAAGGGGTTAAGAGCTTAGTCCTGTACGGACAACGAGGGAGGAAAAACCTCCTGCAAACTTCATAACACAAAAAGTGGCTTTTTTGAAGAGGAACTGAGAGGGTCTCGGCGTAGGCTCCTGCAGCAGATGTTACAGCACAGTTGCATCATTCGTCTGACAACCAGGCCGGCTCAAGTCTTCGCTGACAATGAGAGCTGAAGCTGGCGAAAAAATTTTGCTCAGAGACGGGAGAAATTTTTGCCATTCATGTACAAAAAAAAAAAGCATGGAGAAGCTCCCAGTGCTAAAGCTTTTGTTAACCGTGCAAAACAGCAACCAATTTAGCACAAGCAGACTCTTGTTTCATGAGTTCTGACACACTTTAGAATCCATATTAACAACTCAAACAGCAGTGCTGTGTGAAGTGCATCATCATTTTTTGTATATATATATTCAAACAGGAATGTAACAAGCTGCACGAAAAGGAGTCAAAATAAAATAAGGAATCAACCTTTTGTTGATTCCTCAACCCCTCATAATGGAGCAGGTTCTTGCCACTTCGCAAATCTGACCCAGAGGTACAAATCAGACCGTGTCTAATGAGACACAATTTCACTGATAATTGATTTAGACTTCTTTATCGCTGTACCCTCCCATTTGTTTTTTATCTAAATGGGTCACTTATTTTTGCCAAGGTTTCGCAGTAATTATCTTATTCGGATGTTGCTGGGCACTGCAGGGGGCCGCCGTAAATTACACGTTCCCCCCTAAATCTCTTGGATGCTTTACAGCCGGGTATTATGCACAGCCTCATCGGTGTGCCCTAAAACAACCCCCGAGTGTGCTGAAAAAAAGTTGACGCTGCTCTTTGTTTTTGAGCTCAACAAGCTCTTGATTTGGCTGTGCGAAATCGGAGCCTTAATTATTTCAGAAATGCTTCTCCCTGCTGGTTTGAGAATACCTGGGGGTGGGTTTAGTGGGTTGCCAGATTCAAACAGGCAGATACCAGAGAGAAAATGTTTCCTGTATTACAAGAGACATGACAAACAAGGGTCAAGTGAGTCCATCCAGATGACATGAATAACTTTATTCACTCACACTGCATTAATATTGCTTCCCATCAAACCTATCAAATATATCGCATATATATCTTTTATCTCATTCACTTTATTTTCCATTATTGAGAATTAGTGTCATTTTCACTATATTCTTGTAAAAAAAACATCAGATATTGAGATTTTTCATTCATTCTTTTCATTTTATACTTCTCTCTCTCTCTCTCTCTCTCTCTCTCTCTCTCTCTCTCTCTCTATATATATATATATATATATATATATATATATATATATATATATATATATATATATATATGTTAGTTCTTGTCAATACATTGATTTGATGGTTTTACACTATTGGTGAAGCTTTTTAGGAGATGTAAGTGCTGATTTAATCACCTGAGGTGTGTACAAACACAGAAACACCCATGCGTTTAAAGGTTAAAGTTATGTTGATACCACAAGATGTGATATATAATAGGATTCTGTATTCAGAGATGACAGTCACATAAGCTATATTTATAATAATGCATAGAGTTTAAGGTGATTTAATTGTGAGGTGTCACCAGTTTAATTGTGAGGTGTCACCAGTTATATCAGTATGTTAAAACTCTCCTTAATGCAAAACTCATCAAGTGATCAGTGAAAACCCACAAAACACAATCAATTAATAAAGTTGAATCCGTTTCCTCCTTCAGGCAAGACAAGTTTTTTTTTTTTTTTTTTTTTTTTTGACAAAGTAGGTCAGTTGGTGTTAAGCGGAAGACTGAGAGTAAGTTCTTGAACTCCACAATGCTCGCAGCATTTTGTGTGGTTTTCTCGTGAAATTACTGTGCACATGGTGTACTGTCATCGCCGATATTCAACATGTCAAACTGTGCTTCTGCTGTAACGCACTAAACAATGCTGGGAAAAAGAAAGGACTCGAGAATGGTATTGCGCACGTCTGCTCTAACTCTGTATATCAGCCCACACAATCTGAGGTGCAGCTAGCCAACGTAGCGCTGAAGCAGACTATTTTTGGAACACGTCTTCCTGTCTTTCTTACCTCAGTGCTGGCAACTCTGTGTACTCAGATATGTCAAATGTAAACGAAGTTCAAGCAGCGTTGTAGTGTATAAAACGTGCAATATAAAACATAAGAAGTGTTGAGTTTGACATTTTATTGGTCTAGCACTGAACAAAAAGGACACGTTCATGTGCAGAAATGTTTTGTAATCAAGTAACATGAATCATGTCCATGGAGAAGAGTTATCTGAACTGAAAAGAATGCAACCTATCAACTTAAGGTCAGAGGATCAGCGTTGAGGTAATGAAGTCCTAATGTGCAAGAGTTTGTGTGAGCCAATGCAATAAACAAGAGGAGAAAGGGAAAGAAAGAGCAATATTATAAAGTAACTGCCTCATAAATCTGACTAGAACTTCACGATCTGTGTCAACATTTCATTTCTAATAATTGCAGGTTTCTTTGAGAAAAATAGGTATTAAAAACAACAACAACAACAACAACAACAACATTGGACTCGGCAACGATGCTATCATCTGTTTCAGAATACCGCATTTTTGATAAACAAAAACAGAAGTAAGAATAGGGGAAAAAATGTCACATGAAGTTTGGCAATTTTGCGAAGGCTGAATTACCCACATGGCTGGTTTGATCTTCAACTTCTTATCTTGTGGGGTTATAAAAGTTCAAATGCTTCACACAGTCTTCCCTTAATAGCCCTGTGACAGCGCAAAGTCAGCATGACTATTACACAAGCAAAAAGAGTTTATGTCATTTAAGAGGCACAAGTGGAGATCAGGTACATGTAAATACAGTCACAGAAATAATAAATATCTAAGTAAATATGAATAATATCTAAATAATTATTCATTATTAATATCTACACATCAAATGTAACCACAAACAGAGACCATTTGAATTGAGCACATTTAATAAATGTATTATATATATATATATATATATATATATATATATATATATATATATATATATATATATATATATATATATATATATATAATCGTAAAATAAATAAAACATAAGAAGCTCTATTAGAAATTCTTTTAAGTGTTCCCTACATCGCTTGACTGTATCTTCATGACAAAAACACTTATTTTTACTATGTTCACTGAACATAGGTCCTCAGTAATATTGGCAGTTTTATGAGTATCAGTGATGAAAAATGAGGATGTTTTCTGTAAAAGCCAGGTTAGTCTTCATGCATATGCAGCTTTTGTCTACTCAAACTAGTAGTGCAATTACACATGAATAATTTAAGCCCAAATTGCTTATTTAAACTGAAAAATGAGCCTGACAGAGTAGATGTAAAAGGGTAAGCAGGGAGAAGAGCATTATGTATGAAAAGCATCACAATCTCTTCCATATATCATTGTGTAACAGATGGTGCCACACACATGACCACACACATCATTGTGTTTACCCTTGGGATATTTACTACATGCTGTAACACATTGAACTGAAAGACAGCACTCCACATACACGAGGCTCCCATATCCATGTAGCATGCTCAGAGACTGAAGGAATGTCCTGCTCATAGTAAAGCAACTGCATACAGAAAAAGCACAAATTACTTACAAAATGATTTCCCTGTGTTCCTAGGCAAAACATGTAGTAGATTGGGAGATACATCAGGCTGTTCAAACAACATCTGTCTACAAATCATTTAACCCAAGTTAAATATGTGATCCTCTTTGTAAACAGACGCTCTGAGAATAAGATAAGTGGTCTCAGATTAGAAAGAGGAGATCATTTAAGCCTATGTACTATGGAGGATTTTCATACCAACGCTTGCTTTCCCTTCTTCACTCCCTTTTTCCAAAATGGGCAAAGTCCCCGGCCCAAACGGAATCATCGATGTCAATTCCTTCACTTTCTCTCACCCTATTTTTACGTTTAGCCTGACTGTCCTTAGAAACGTGAAGCAGAAACAACATGACTGAAAAGAAAAGCTGGGACACAAGACCGATAAGATGTCTAACAGGTTGTCCCTCTGGTTTATTCTAGGGCATGTAGTGATATTATATTTTAATATCACAATAATTGCTTTTATCATGGTTTATGATATCAGAAAACTGTAATAAAAAAGTAATAAAACTACACTTTTACTTCCCTACCTACCCAAACCTACAGCTATGATATGTGGCAATATGTCACCCCAACGAATACTGTGTTAAGCAATAGTAAAAGAAATGTTTTACAGAAACAGTTTTTAAATCATTACTTCACATCAATATGATCCCAGTTGTGGCTCTAGTCCTTGCAGTTACATTTTTGTGCTGGCTTGGAATGGTGTGCAATGTGGCTTAAACATGAAGAATGTAATTAATAGTTAGATATTAATAGTAAAAATAGCTGTAATTTAAAAATACCTGAGGTGATGGGAGCAGACACTACAGACAACATCAGCAAAGGTCAATAATAATACAGCTGGACCACCAGCAACACCACCACCATCATCATCATCATCAGCTGCTAATGGATCTCACCATCATGATTGCATGTACTATATTTAGTTTAGTAGGTTTAGTAGTCGGGAGGGTTTTTTGTGCTAATCGATCGGCTAATGCTCTGGCATTATGTGTTTATGTTTGCATTAGGAAATGCCGACAGGCTGGAGTGTAATGTGTGATTAGTCGGGTGTGTAATGTATTTGGTATTTATAGTTATCTATTGTTTAGTATAGCACTGCCCTCTGCTTAATACTGAGATGTTATTTAAAATGAAAGAAAACATAAAAACACTGTGGGAATGTGGAAAAGTGCACGTACACGTCTTTGTTCAGAATACTACTGTATGTCAAAACAGCTCATTCTACTTAATAGAGAATTTTATTTGTAAATAAATGTATCCAAAGTCAGGACTAGTTATATATTGCCAGCCCTTCTGTCACTACTTTATCTATCAAACTCTCAGCTCACAGCTAAGCAGCAATCATCGGACTTCACCATCGTTAGCCGGAGTCCTCGGGTGGGTCTGAAGTGAAACATTAGGCGCAATAAACTGTTGTAAGCCTTTGCTTTGTACTTTATTACTTCTCATTTATTGATCATATTGTAGACATATTGTCATGAACATCAGCAGTATGGAAGATGAGTGTAATTTAGCTGTAACATAGTGGTGTTGACATAATTGTTTTTATAAAATAGCCTCTGTGTTTTGGACCATGTCTTCATCCCATGAAATTCGATGTTATATCTACAGCTGTTTTTAAACAACATAATGACATAATTTATATAATAATAATTGTGTTATACAACATCCGCAAAGCTTTTTAAATCTATGGAAGTTGCATCTTGTGAACAGACTTCTCTGAATGCTTCCCCAAGAAGAACACAAATGATGCTGCATTCAAAATTTGCTCATGTTTATCAAAATATTTTTTTGTGTAGAAAGAGCTATACCTGTTGAACACCTTGATATGTCATGTAACTAATTATTGGCACGTACCTATTTTAGACATTTTATGAATAACGTGTAATGTAAAGGTAAACTGCATATGTCTGAGACTAAACTCTGACAAGTTACTCACCATCAAGCCACCACTGTCGTTCCTCAAGATGCTTTAGTACAGTAGCTCCTACACACAGCGTGAAGATAACCCACTAGTATCCTGTTTTACGCATATTATATACAGATATACACACACACATACACAAAGTTATTTTAAAAGTGTGCAAACAAAATAAAAATGAGTTAATAACAGTTGATCAGACATGATAAAAGTGATTAGTGTGTGTAATATGTCTATGTTATAGATTAAAGAAGCATTTACTAGACTTTACATCCTCTCAGAGAGGCAATAAAATTCAATGTATCAAATGTCTCACTTGAAATGTCCTTGATCTGTGACAGCATGTAAATTAAAGAGTTGAAATCAGTTACGGACAGAATTCATTTTATTGCACCAGCACAAGTTATATTTGCACAAAGATAATAATAATAAAAAAATCACATCAAATTATATGTAAACCAGAACAAAACACCGAAGTACATAAACACACTGTGGTTTGTGACATTCAGGGAAATAAGCTGTCAGTCAGTGGTCAAGGCCTTTTCAGTACTGCAAAAGTAGAACGATTGCTTTGTAAATTACCCACAGACTGAACATTACATGAAAATGTGAATGCATACACATATATGTGCAAACTTACAGGCAAAAATGACGGACTGTTCATATCAGAAGGTCTGCTCTGCCATGTCAGCAACAAGTCTCAGGTTGAAAAATATGTAAACCTGCTCAATCAGCACACACTCACTATGCTACAGACGCATGCAGGCATACGGTGTGTTGTTTTCCCACAATATCAGACTCTTCAAATTGAATAGAGCTAAATATTCGAATCAAACTGAGTCAACTTACATCTATGGCATTAATTGCACAATAGATTTAAAACTGGCTGCATACATATGCCTTCTTATTTTCTGATACAGAAACTTGTAAAATATGAGCAGTTGAACTTGCTGCTGTGTTGCAGAATCTCACCCAACTTGGTCTCCAAGCTAAACACGCTTTAATGTAGGTTAAAGGCCAGGCCAACTTTATCTAGAACATTTTGTGCCTTAACATTAGACCATGACATCATTTCAATTCACTGTCAGTGATGCATGTAGAATGTGGCTGGCAATAACAAACTGAAGAATTTTGGAAACACTAGGACACTAATATCATCCTTACACTAAAACATGTAAAGAACAGTTTACATTTAATATAGTATTAAAAGCATTATTATGCAATTATAATTACACAATAGTAACAACAACATTATTGTTGTTGTTAATATTAATATTATTATTATTATTATTATACCATGCTATGTTAAATAACTGAAATTGTCTGTAATGTAACTACTTTAACAGTGTTCCAGATAAAACATGATTCCCCTTTAACCCACAGGACAGTGTGTTTAGTTTGGACACACAGTCTCCAACACAGCAGCGAGGCCACCTGTTCTCATTTGATCTGTCTCTCTTGACCGTGTCCATGCAACTTGTCCATTTCAGCCACTTTAACATCATCTCCTCCATCACTATGCGTAATCAAGTGGAACTACTTCATCTTCATTCTCAGAGTAAAAGCCCAGTATATTTTAGTCCTATAAAAACCCCCCGAAGTCCAATTTAAAAAAAAAAAAAAAAGTTTTACTGCGTGTGTTTCTCAGCTGCTGTTGCTCACACGCTACACACGCAACACCCTATAGGCTTCTCAAGCTAACGTGTCACTACTGCATGCTCAGTGCAGGGCGTGAGAGGACGTGTTCTTGTCTTTTAAAGTCAAATCAGAGCAAAATGCCTGCAGATTTTGCCTAGGAGTGATTCTCTTAACGGCCCATGTACTGTGACACTTTAGAAATCTGGTGCTACTTACTTAGTCTGTACTTTTTTTTTTTTTTTTTTTTTTAACTTTGTTTAGTTACATTCAGGATGTAATTTATGCATGTGAGCATATTACATACACATATGTCGAATGTATTTTACACGTATATATATATATACATATATATATATATATATATATATATATATATATATATATATATATATATATATATATACACACACACACACACAAGGCTCTACTGCTGCATATTACAGTCTCTGCTCACTTTGGTAAGAAAAAAAAAAAAACAAGAACAATATTATACATATTTGAAGTCATGTTAAAGAGTTACACCAACACCTAAAACTATTTCCTTGGTGAATACAAATACGTTAAGGCATATTTTCAGTGTTATAGCACACACCTGGATATCACACAGCAGAGAAACCACAGCGCTGACTTAATTCATAGTGTTAATGTTAAAATAACAGTTGCATTGAACAGTTGGAACTGTTCATTAGTATCCAGCTGGAAACACTGTAATTAAACACAGCAGGAGTGAAAAAAAACAACCAAACAACAAAAACTAACGCATATTGTTGTGCAATACAACGTTTACTGAACCGACTCACTGCTGTAAATGGTCAATTATGTTAAAACACACCGTTTAACGTGTACACCAGCATATTAACCCATTACTTACAGCAATGCCATGCACGCTTCTGACACATAAAGCTCGACAAGGACAAAAGCAGGCAGAGACACCACACGGAATGTATATTATAAAATCCAAGATGTGATGGGGGAAATATATATATATATATATAACGTTTTTAGGCTAATCCTGAAACAAAAAACAAAAACACAAATAAACCCCTGCTCATTGTTTAGCAGCAGCAGCAGTCCGTACTGAAGATGGACGAAAAGTGGAACGTATTTCTAAAAAGAAAAAGAAAAGAAAGAAATATGAGCAGAGCGACAGGCTAAAACCCTCGGTCCGTGTGAATAGGAACTCCATGTACACTCGGTATACTGTAGGGCTGCTGAGGTTTTAACACGGCAGCGAATGGACTCAGAATAGCAAATTAGTTCTGAGAATTTTGAGGCTGGGCTTAAGCAGGCGGGCTACGCTACCATACTAAACAGTGTGTCACCGTAGCTTTTAACATACTATTTAGTACGGTAGTATGCGGCTTTGGACGTAGTCTACACAGCTTACGTTGCCAGGTTTTTTTCCCCTTTCGGATCACATGACTGTCTGTGTCTGGAAGAGTCCAAGTCAGAGGTAGCAACACACACTCCAAACCACTTTGTCCTATTAAATTAGCTGGATTTTTATTCTTTTTGGAAACAATAACAATACAGATTATACATCAGTAGAGTTAAATCACCTCATATAGTGATATGAGTAAAAACGACGCGTCAAATTGCATGAAATAGAGACGTATGGTAAAATCACGCACACCCCCGCCCTGTAAAAATGGTACGGCCACAAGCTCAAATTCCGAGAATTGAGCTCTTCTGATTCTTAGAACAGGGGTTCTTAGAAGTGGTGATGCAAGAAGTTTCTAGGAAAGCACTACCAGGTGATGATTTTTTTATTCTTTTTTTTTCCCTCTTTCAATAATGTGCTGCTTGTTGTGTACTACTGTTGATCCGCGCAGGTGTTTGTCTAATAAATATTCCTTAGGATAGTTGTTTTCTTTATTTCTTCACAACCTTTATTTTGTATTTTATTGGCAAGTGAAAGTAGTTGGTTGAAGTGCGGGTCAGCGCTAATGTTCTGTAAGGACGCTTTGGTGGTATTCGTCCTTGACCGATTGAGCAAGCAGCACGAGACGAGACGTAGTTACGGTTTGAGCTCGCGCTGTGCCGTGGGCTGCGGCGCGAGCTAGATAGCGAGCGAGAGAGGGAGAGCGCGAGCGAGCGCGCGTGCGTGCATGCCTGTCTGTGTGCTTGTGTGTATGTTCGCGTGTGTTTAAACATGGAGAAAACGTTGCGTGTTTGGCCAGGAGGATTGGCTTACTAAAGTAACGTCTGAACTGAAAAAGTCGCTGAAATATGAATGTGTACAGGGTTACTTAGCGGTGGAGTTCACGCTTTTTATTAACTGTTTGAATTAGGGCTGTGCGAGTCTCGCGCTGTGCTTCTTCAGACAGTTTGACGGCTGTTTTTTTCTGATCCTGTTTGCGATTTTACAGTCAATGCGCGCGCGTGTTGTGTGTGTGTGTGTTAATTATTTATTTAAAAAAAAAAAAAACTTTTCCGTGCATCTGTTTTGTGTTAAATAATGACTCGCAGTGGAGCTGTCAGGGCTGTCCAAAGCGGACGCTTCATGTTACTAATTTGGTAGTTCACACAGCTAACAGCCTTCGCAGTCACACTCGAGGTTTTTACTCCACTTTGCCAGTTTTCAGCTCACGCGCCGTAAACACGCCTTTATACAACTCTTTAGCTCAACCTGTTGCCGAAGTGAACACGTTTCCAAAAAAAAAAAAAAAAAAAAAAAAAAACACGGAAAAAGAGCAGAGCCGTTACCTTGGCATTCAACGGCTCGCGATGATCCACAACTGTTTTTAAGTTGACTTGGTCGAAATCCAAACGGCTCCGCGCGCCCTACTCACGCGTGCTGCGCTGACTATTAGATAACGCGCGTGTACGCGTTTAAGTAGCGCGCTTTATGCCCAATAAAAGCCACGCATGCTTTACTGCTTATACAACTGGAGACCGACATACGTTTATATCACTCAGATGATCTAGATTTTCCTCTCATGACAAATGCACGAGCAGATATTTTGTGCTTTTTTGGGGCTGCGTTGTTATTAGCGTGGGACTGGATCTTTTGCAAACTGGTCGTGCACTAGACTTTGGCATTTAACACGAGGGTCATAAATCAGTGTTGGTGAAGGCGCCGCACACGCTTGCTATTTCTCCAGCAGAGCTGCGGGTTGTTCGGCAAACACTTCGGACACTAATATCTATATGTAGAGTTCGGAATCGTATTAGTGTAGAAAACTGCATGGGGCTGACATGTGATACAAGCACGCGCGCGCCGTGTCCGCAACAAACATGTAAACATTTGATTTACGAATGGACAAATCTAGGAATGTCTCGCCAAACAGTTCAGTGTTAGAAAGTCGCTGGAGATATTTCCATGAAAGTTCCTAGGGTGTTTGTTTTTAAATCCTCACGAGTTAATTCTCAGGTATTGGAGGACAATGCCTGTATATCTGAATGTTTCCTCTGCTCTGAACACACCTTATTCAACTAATCCGCTAATTAACAGTCGAAGTGGGTGTGTTAGAGCATGGGAAAATAAACCAGTGAAACGTGCAAGGCGCGCACGGGGCACTCCAGGACCAGGGCTGGGACCATGTGAGGTAGTTGATAGGGGCTCGTTACTACGCGGTCAGATCGATATTATACACTTAGTGACATCTTGTGGTCTCAAAACAGCAGGAAGAGATTAGAAACAACAGAAAGTGAGAAAGTACTGATTTGGGACAGACTGTGTACAGTGGGATGACCAAAGTACGGTGGTTTTCGAACTGAAAGTGCCATGACTTCATCCCGCCTTTGGCTGCGTCCCAAACTGCATGCTAAGTAAATGGGCTGTCAAAATCGAATACCGCCGGTTGTCACCATGGTAACACGTGGTCCCGTTCTGTTTTGACCATCTATAATTCACTTTCTCCTTTATTGCCAAAAATCTGAGTCTTATTGTCCAAGAAAAGTTCTGTGTAAGTGAAATCTGACTTGGCTAAAAATAATAATAATAATAAAAAAAATTTGCTCCACTTGAAGCAAAGCAGTGAATTGAACAGGTACAGGGCGGGAGGCAACAAGCATCAAATTCGTGGTAGATAATGCAAAGATGAATACACAACTGTTCAGTGTGTGTAGTCTGTAAAGTAGCCTACAGCTGGTCTGGAGAATAAAGTTCTGAACATGTCAGTATGTGCAAAGGTAAATATATGTGCAACATTTAAGCATAATGCAAAAATGATACAGTCTAAGAGAATTCTGCAGTGTGTGTGTGTGTTTTATTTATATATGTGTATATGTATATGTGTCATGATAAACTCTTAGATACAGCAGAACGGAAAAGACTCTTTGTAGAAGCAAACAAAGCTGATAGGCTACTGTATAGTGTAATATACTGTATACATCAATGTGCCTAAACACTGAGAATTCCAGCTTAGTCTGAGCAGCTGCCAGACCACGGGTCAAGCACGTAGACCTTGTGGTGGATACAAACAGTTTCTGATTTACTGCGACTAATGCAACAGGTTGTTTTGAAGAAAAGAACACAACAGTAAGGCAGAGAGAAAATCTCAGTTATTGATTCATTTAGCTGGAAGAGATGGGCTGATGGTTGGACCAGCTCTTGCATGTGGGTTGGTAGCTGGAAGCTAGTCAAGATATTGTGAACATCTGGATGTCAACCGTCCTGTGTGTGTTTGTGTGTAAATGTATGGAACAAATATAAATACTTCAGCAATTATGTATGTTGGTTTGATCCTTGCATTAAAGACCTGTTGATTTCAGATCTCTCTCTCGCTCTCGCTCTCGCTCTTTGAGTTTGAGTGTTGCTAGGACACTGAATTTCTCTCAAAGCGGATACGAAATGTCTGACCCATGTAACAGAGGTTTACAGCACAACCATAGACCGTCCTATATTATATTTTTCAGTTTGACCCACATTAGAACATCTCATGCGGTTGTTTATTGAAGTTTTTCATGTGAGTAAACTGGGCAGTAAGAACATGACGGGCTAAAATTGCTAACAGTTAAACCTCCAACAGCGTTCGAGGTTAGCTATTTGTTATGGTGTTGGAGCACTTTATTCCTGGTTTAAATTCAGTTCCTAATTTCTAAAATGCAGAATTCACATAAAGTATTGCATCTTTATATACTTGGTTAATAAACACGAAACGTTTCTCATTGCGCTTGAAAAACAGTATTCTCCGCGGCAACCTGTTCCTGTTTATTCGGTCTGTGGCGCCACCCGGTGGCCTCCTGTGAGGACTACAGCTTGTCAATTAAACAAATCTCAAACAACAATAAATCAGTTTAATCAATTTTTTAAAAAATAAGTTTTTATACAACATAAATTTTGGCAGCAAAATGGTAAAAGATGAAGAGTAGTAAAATTAATATTGTCAACTGCGTTTGTTTAAATGTATACATACAAATACAATGCTGTGCAAAAGTGTTAGGCACATGCAAAGAAATGCTGTAGAGCAAAGATGCCTTCAAAATAATGCAATTAAATATTTCTACATTAAAAAAAATACAGTAAAGTGCAGTAAACAGTAGTAAATGATACAAAGCCAATATTTGGTGTGACAAAAAAAATAATAAAAGTAGTCTCTGGTACAATTAGTGCAGTTTTATAATGAAATGAGCTGTAAGTTTTATTGAGCATCTTACATAACCAGTCACGGTTCTTCTGGAGACTTTGACTGTTGCACTCACTTCTTATTTTTGCAGCAAAATCCAGCAGCTTTCATTGTGTTTTTTGTCTAAAAAGTGTCTCTAATAACTTAATATGCTGCTTTCTTAACTGGCATACAAACATTTTTGTGTAATATTTTTAATTGTGCACTAGAAAACTAATGTTTTTGAATATAAAATGTTTTTGTACTGACTCGATAATGTAGAAGTAATACAATAAAAATCTATAACAAAAGTTTGTAGTAAAAAAAAAACTTTTTGCCTAAAACTTTTGCACAGTACTCATACACAGTATATACACACACACAAAATATATAGTTTTTTAAAATTGTATGTCAGACAGTGAAGTAAAAGTAGAATAATATTTGTGGTGATAATGTTCTGTTTAAAAAAAGAAAAAACTATTTGGAAACCAAAATCTCGGTGGAATTAGAATGATTCCTTTGTCTACGTTCAAAATTACGAATGAAAGATTAATATATTAATTTACACCCAACCATACAAGACCTTCATGGTGATTTATAAGCAGCAATTTGTGTTTATTCAAGCCTGACACACTACCATTTATTGTTAATTTCACACGTGTTAATGTCACGATGAGGAATTACCCAGCCCACTTCCCGCAGTGTTCTTTCACTTTCCAGTAGGTAGCGTGCATACATGAATGGGACACCAAAACTCACTGCCGGACCTTTCGTTACAGATCTTGACAAAATGTCTTGTGCAGCAGACAGCTGCATCCAGTTCACACGCCATGCCAGCGACGTCCTGCTCAACCTGAACCGGCTGCGCAGCAGAGATATCCTCACAGACGTCACCATTCTGGTCAACAGACAGCAGTTTCGTGCCCACAAGACTGTCCTCATGGCATGCAGGTACACTATTTAATGCTATTCACGTCTGGGGCTTTACTTTTCTAGCTTTTTAATGCTAATGCACTGAAATTGTTGTCTGTGACTTTATATATTGTATATAAACAAGAAACTGTTCTAAAACCACGCTCATCTGCCTTATTTTCAGTGGGCTCTTTTACTCGATATTCACGGACTCTCTAAAATGCACCATGAACGGCATCAATCTGGACCCAAAGGTTGACCCAGAAGGCTTTGCAATCCTCCTGGAGTTCATGTACACCTCCCGTCTTACGCTGAAGGAGAGCCTCATTATGTCAGTCATGAACACGGCTATCTACCTGCAGATGGACCACGTTGTCGACACCTGCCACAGATTCATTAAGTCTAGGTATGTCTCAAAATGATTTTTGTAAGGACCTGAATGTAGGTTTAGCACTTTTTTTGTGCATATAGAGGCTGGAAAATTTGCCCTTAGTAGTGTTGTGTTAACAACGGTGTCTATAATGTTCTAGATATTGCTGTTAGTTAGTAAACTATACTTGATACTGATTAGTACATGTGTATAATATGATATTTTATGATTTTTGTTTCTTTACAGTGACTCCTCAATCAAACTGCCCAGAGAGGATTTCCTGGTTAGCCCTCTGCTTTTACCTCAAGATGTTCACGCTTACAGGCCACATGAGGTTGTGGAGAACATGGCAGGACGATCCGGCTCTTTCCGTGACGGAAGGTCTTACGGTGCCATGTTTAACGGAGTGAACACTCCCAGCAGCTCCTATCATGTTTATAGCCAGTTCCCCATGCAGGCTTTCCCTTTCCCTTTGTGTAAGCTGACCGACACCAAAAACACTTTCCCCGACTTTGCCAAAGGAGGCGTCCTCCAACACAAACACTGTCCACCAGGTGACGACTTCGCACGCAGCTCCAACACCAGCCACTCGAGCTCATACCACTCTGATGCCTATTCGTCTCGGGTGC
Source organism: Ictalurus punctatus (assembly GCF_001660625.3). NCBI lineage: Eukaryota > Metazoa > Chordata > Actinopteri > Siluriformes > Ictaluridae > Ictalurus > Ictalurus punctatus. The sequence goes on along the minus strand of NC_030426.2, from coordinate 17,091,255 downwards.
TGGGGAGGAACGACGAAACGAAAAGGGAGAACCTGCAAGGCTTGGCTCAGTCCGTTATGAGTTCTAGAAAGCACGGATTCGCCAACCTGGCCCAGGAGCATCAGAGAGACACGGGCAAAGAGCAGTCTCCTTCGGTTGAAGACGAGCTGAGCCAGCAGCACTACGCTGGGGGTATGGCCTCCAGTGGGCGCAAGGGTCTGATTGGCAGCCCGCAGAGCCCTTTAAAATCTGACTGCCAGCCCAATTCACCCACAGAATCAAGCAGCAGCAAGAACGCCGCACTCTCGCATGCCTCTCAGCCTCCGACTCCACAGGGCACGCAGGACCCGAAGGCTCGCAACTGGAAAAAATATAAATTCATTGTTCTCAATCAGAGCACCAAGGAGGAAGAGAGCGGCACTCATGAACCCGAGATGCGATCGCCACAGAGGCTGGCTTTTCATCCCTCATCAGAATCTGAGCAGCCAGACATACAGCCTGCCAGCACAAAGATAACTGACCATGGAGATGACTTCACTGTGCCCCAAGCCAGCCGCCTCAACAATATCATTAACAGGTAAGTGCCCTCAATTTTTTTTTTTCTGACACGCTGGCATGGTCTAAGCATTTTAGATTCTTAGACCACACACTCCTTCGTTTATCTTCATCAGTTTCTACAATGACATATCTACCGAATTTCTTGATATGTATGCAAAATGATCTAGCGCATGTTATCGAGAACAATCAGTGACTTTACTAGCAAGCTCTTTAAGTTTAGTGAAATCACTATGCAAAGTTAGAACAGACAGGATTTTGGATTCATAACAGTGGGACCCGACTGTGTAAAATTGTCCAGCAGTGTTTTGGAGATAGAATTTATCCTCACTGCCTCTCCATAAACCCAGAATGAATTTTCCTTCATCTGTCATGTAGCGCACCCCCAAACAACTGTTTACTTCCTTAGCCAGTATGTGTCAAGGTTAAATGTCTAGAAGTGTGTGTGTGTGCCAGAAGAGCAAAATAAATGGGGAAAATAAAATCAAGTTAAAGCTCACATTATTCTTTTGGCAGAAGTCTGGAGAGTTCACAGAGGAACGGTGACAGCCACTCTTCTCTTTATATGAGCCACTTAAAGTGCACATCATGTGGCTCACATTCCCCACAACACTCAGATGTTTGTCCCAACACTCCCGGATCGCGCCTTAATGAGGAGATGGCCGAGCTGCACTCTGAGTATTCCGACTCCAGCTGTGGTGAGTCTTTCTTGTCTGTATTTGTTTTTACTGAAAGCATTTAAAGGAACAGTTTATCCAAACTGTTATCGGCACATTCATACAATATTTCAGGACAACATTGGAAACTATAAGCTGTCCCGATTAGACTTATTGTAAATCCTAGGAACCCAATTTGGACCGAAAATCTTTACATTTCAGTGAACACTCCCAGAGAAGACGTGTGTATGTGTGTGTGTGTGTGTGCTAGATTTGTTTGCTTCATTTGTCTATCTTTTCGTCTACAGAAAACGGTACCTACTTTTGTAACGAATGCGACTCCAGATTTGCAGAGGAGGAAATTTTAAAACGCCACATGCTTCAGGTGCACAGCGACAAGCCATACAAATGTGACCGTTGCCAAGCAGCATTCCGCTACAAAGGAAACCTCGCTAGCCACAAGACGGTACACACAGGTAAAAAAATAAAAAGAGAGAGGGAGAAAGGGACTAATCTCAATGGACTTTCTCCTGCAGTTTATAGATCCATCTCTCTAATGGTCCTGCTCACTTTACAGGAGAGAAGCCGTATCGATGCAACATCTGCGGCGCACAGTTCAATAGACCAGCTAACCTCAAGACCCACACGCGCATCCATTCTGGAGAAAAGCCATACAAGTGTGAGACCTGCGGGGCTCGATTCGTTCAGGTACTTCCTAATACGTCTCGTTTTCAGATGTAATTATTAGATCATCCTGCACATCTAAGAACATCCTTACTAGTGATTTTAAATCACTAACACTCACTCTTGCATGGCTTGTGACTTTTTATGAAAATGGCAACAAAGTCTAAAAAACACTTAAATATATTCCTAGCAACCTTCACAATAAATAACTTTGCTGCCTCGCAATGTAGTTTGTCCACAGTAAGCTCTGGTTGCTAAGCAACGGGCAAAGATTATGGCATTCTATGGACAGAACAATGACCATTGTTTAAAACCTGGCACATTTTAATACAGATTTCAATTATTGGGATGCGGTCAAGGGTATGCATACATCAAGGATTTTACTGCGTTAATGAGATTTCAGACCTGAAAATGGCGTTTGTTAAAATGTTCATTTTATATTTTGTGTTCAGGTGGCTCACCTGCGTGCCCACGTCCTGATCCACACAGGAGAGAAGCCATATCCCTGCGAAATCTGTGGCACACGATTCCGGCACCTGCAGACACTTAAGAGTCATCTGCGCATACACACAGGAGAAAAACCTTACCATGTGAGTACGGCAAAAAGCACACCGTGTCTAGAGTGAAACTGCATTACGGATAAGTTGCGTAATTCTAATAAACTGAACTTGACGTTTAAGAACCTTTTTGCGTTTGTTTTGCAGTGTGAGAAATGCAACTTGCACTTTCGCCATAAGAGCCAGCTTCGGCTGCACTTGCGACAGAAGCACGGTGCCATCACCAACACCAAGATCCAGTACCGGGTGTCCACAGCAGATCTGCCAGACTTGACCAAGGCCTGCTGAACACACACACACACACACACACACACACACACACAAACACACACACACACACAAGGGCCAAACCACAGCATTTTCTGAGCCCTACTTGGACAATCATCTGAAACTGTAGTGCCACACTGTGTTGATCAGACAAGAAGAAGAAGAAGAAAAAAATCAAGGCATTTAATGCCATTTTACGGGTTTCCTCTATATGTGAGCATAGAACCACATAAGGTCTCTTGTCACTTTATTGTTTATATTTGCATATAAATATACAGTAATGTTGAGTGTTTTTAAGCTTTCAGTTATTAAAAAAAGCTTTATTTTGTTGAAGAAAAAAAGGAGGATGGAATGTAAAAAATTCAAATTAAATTTTTGCGAATACAGTATTTTATATCAAAGAAGTTACTTTTCGGAAAGTATTGGCATTTTAATTGAAGTTCGGTATATTTTATGGCAGTGCAAAGACTTGTGGCCCAAAATTATTATGTGTACAGGATACACCACACTAGAATGGCCTCCTTTACAAAATCAAATCTTGGCTGTGCCTGTAATTGGGTTCATTTGTATATGAGAATAATGGCTGCTCTCAAAGTGTAAAACATTGCATGAGGTGGGTTGCTACTGGTCAACAATCATCAAAGTAAAGAACTGCAAAGAAGTGTGACATAATGCATAGTTATATTCCCAAGATTGCGCTCTGCTGGCAGAACCAATCTTTCTAATTAAATATGAAAATATGCATTAAAAACAGATACTGCTATGGTACAACAGTTATTTCACTTCAGTTGTGTTTTTGTATAGAAATGTGACTATTTCTGTTAGAAAGTGAAGGTTTACATTTTTGTCATTGTTCTAGAAGCTACAGTAAAGGTTGTATTACTGCGCTTTTTGCCCTCTTTACGTATACACACTGTGTATTCAAGGTGCCTTTCTCAGTGGTGACTGAATTGTTTTCTGTTACTCTGCTAAGGTACAACTGAAGGACATCACTTGTCCTGTTTTTTTTTTTTTTTCCCCCATTTCATGTGTGTACATGTTTTGTTTTTTAAACATGCTTTTCTCTGGTTCAAATGTCAAAGAAAAAAAAAATCAAATTCATTATTGCTTGAGCTGTGCATCTTTAGGACTCTTTTTTTGGGATTGGGCTTTTTCTAAAATGCATTAAGCTAACTGTATATGTGTATGAATGTAAAATAAAACAATTGAATTTCTATGTAAAACTCTGGAGCAATACCTCATTGTTGCAACACCTAATGAATTAAAGGACTAAATTAGTCTGAACTACATTCATAGCTTACAGTGGGTGAAATTCCTTACAATTATTTGTCAATTTGGACTCTTCCGTGTATAATAAAGCTCAGGCGGGATATAGAGTGCTCAAAAATTGAGAAAACAATTAAGATATTTAAATAATGCAGAGATCCCAAATTTGTTATGAACCTATTTGCATTTACCAGAAGCCAAGCCTTTAAAGTCAAATGCTGGAGCACAGCAGGGGTTTATCCAGTTCATTGTTATCATAGATTTAAGAGATGCCACAGAGCAGCTTTACATATCTACCACACAAGCCAAAGGCAATAGTGACAGGTAAAGTTCAGTAAGAACATAAAATAAATCTTATGAGGAATTGAGATTCAAAATTGAATCCATCTTCATCCGGTTAACATGAAATAGTGTAATAACAGTAGGAAGAGTACAAGTGAGATTAAAAGATACTCTAGTCAAACATTGGTTATGTTGAGATGAATCAGAAAACTGTCAGGAGCCAAAAAAAAAAAAAAAGAATAAATGAGAACATGCGCAAAGTTACAGAGTGCCAAATGAGTGGTCAAGAAGAGGTTTACATTTCACACAGGGATTTTCAGTTAAGCTGATGTGTAGCTAATTACATATCGTAACACAATAGGAGTTTGAAAGAGAAGTCCATCCTTCTTCTACCGCTTACTCCCTCTTTTGGGTCACGGGGGAACCTGGAGCCTATCCCAGGGAGCACCGGGCACAAGGTGGGGTACACCCTGGATAGGGTGCCAGTCCATCGCAGGGCACAGAAAGAGAAGTCAAGTCTATTCAGTGTCATGTTCGTGCAGTCAGGAGTGTCAGGAGGGTGCAGATACACACAGCCTGCTCAGATGTAGTCTCCTAGAGTAGGACAGAACGTAGGCCTATATCTAATCGAGAAGCCTTAGGACAATGAGAGTAAGAGGGCACCCGAGACGTTAATGCACCTCCATTTTAAGGTTAATACCGTTAACACCAGTACCACTTAATTGTCTTCATCCATCAATCCCAAAGGCTTTTATCTTAAAGGTGGGAGTATGGTCATCAAAGAATTTACAATGTCTTAGAAATATTTCTATAGAAATATGTCTTTCTAATAAGTCTTGGAAACTTAGTGACTGTTTTTGAGACTCAAACACTTGTATTAAAGTTATTCTGTCACTGTGGGTCTTAGTATAAAAACTATTTTAAAAAAATTATTGTAGCAAAAATAAGCCAGCAGGCAATGAGTTCATTTAGATACTCTAGCAAAAGACCATTTAGAGCTTTACAGGTGCAGAATTTTAGTGTTGCTAAACACATGGCAGAATTAATGGCACCTTTCAGGATAATAAGCACAAAATAATAAAAGCACTCCAATGATTTACATATTCCACTTGAAGAATTAGAGAAAATACTCATTTAAATTAATCAATCAAATAAATTTACAGATAATTGTATTTCCTCACACAAGCACGATAAATTTACTAAACACCCTCACAGAATATTTACAATTATTTTTATATGAATGCTAACACATCTCCATTCTTGGAAAGAAAAAAACAGACAAAAAAATGTTGATTACTTTTACCTAAATAATGCATGATTAAATTGACTTTTTATTTTCCATCACCCTAGGGAAAACCCTAAAACAACAGCAAAGAAACAGGTGCTTACCGAAAAAGTACAATAATTAAGAAAAACTTTATTTCAGTAAATTTTTGACATCACTCTTAAAGAGTTCATTTGCCACCCTCTCCCCCCTCATTTTCATGACTGGGAAATCAAACCTATATCTTTAGAATTTTATGTTTTTCTTAAAAAAAAACACATTAACTCCAACATTAACTTTGAATGTTTATAAAATGACAGTAAATTATCACAGAGAAAAGCTTTAGATTTTAGGGAAAGAGGAACACACACAATGATGTCGAGGACTGCATTTCCCTAAAAGTACATTCTCACAGATTGAGAATACCTCATCCTCCAACAGTTTATCATGAAAGCCTTGTGCTTGGACTGTGAAGTATGCTTAATGAAAAATGCCTTTGCATAGTTCTCAATCGTCAAAGCTCCACACAAGGAAAATAATTTACGCACTGATTTTAATCATCATCAGTAGTAAGATATTAATACGGACAAAAGTTTCAGTGCTCCAGGCCTTTTTTTGATATACTTTATAACTTTGCAGGCTCAAAGACACTTGATGTGACTCCAAGTAGAACCATGGCAGAGGTGTGGTCTTCCAGGACCGGATTTTGAGGAACCAGAACTGAATGGTCATAAAAGTACATGCAACGGAAAAGCCATATGCACGCAGCAACAATAGTGGAGTTGTTAGAGAGTCACAAAAAAAATAAAAAATAAATAAAAAAATAAAAAGTAAGGAACTAAACCTGCACATCCAGGAGGTAGTGAAAACCCATAACAGAAACAATGCACCACCAACTTCTCATTTCTCCTCCCTGTACTAACAGTACTGTTATAGGAAAATAATCAACAGTGGGGTGCTGTAATCAGGTTTCCAATAACAGCATGTCCTGAAGAGTTTATTCCTCTTTTACCACAGCCACTTGTCAACAATTAAGTTATTTACTGAAGAATGACTCATTATACCTTGAACCATTTACCAAAACATGTCATTTTGTGGAACATACAAAACAAGTTAGTTCCCATTATCTCTTGTATTTTAGCCGCTCTAGACAGTTAATCATTTGCAGAAAGTTTTTCACCATATTGGTTACTATAGAAAAAAACCAAAAAACCAATTAGAACATGCACTTTAACCCGAGATAGACAAAATAAAACCCTAGATCTGAATTACAGCAGTCAGAGCTGCTATTATAGAAAATCAAATCAACACCAATCAGATGTGAGAATTCAACAGCACTGTACAGTATTTAAAAATCAATAAATACACAGACAGCAAAAGTGCATCTGCAGCCATTTTAACCTTGGTGTCAATCATAGATGACCTGTTCATAGTTAGGGGTACATATTTTGTGTATTCTGCACAAAAGGTGTTGTACATAGGGAAATGAAAAGGAAGACTGCTAAAACTCATCCACAAATCTACTGGAAGGCAGACGAATAATTAAATGAGGCAAAAGAGGAAAAAAACACCCCCACACTTTTTTTGTAGAAAAATCCTAAAAGCTTTCAGCTATGAGGTGTCCTGTGCTTCATGGTTAAAGCTTGCTTCACTTTCATGTTAAACATCACTGGATAAACTCAGCTGCTAAATGAAATAATGCAGTGGATTAAACCACTTCTAAACCCACGAGTACTAATGTAAAGTGAATGGAAATTCATTTATTCCTTAAAATGAAGTTTAAGGATTACACATTAAATAATTTATTCACAGGACAGAAAAAAGTGAAAATGCTGGCACATGAAGTAGCCTCATCATAACAGCATGAATTGAACCATTTTACATAGTAGGTGAATTGATCATTTCAGTAAGAGCATTTTCGGTAAAAAAGACTTTCAGTAGTACATTGTATGCCCGATACCACAAAAAGGTACCATATCCCCTTAAGTTTACTGTAAGGATAGCTGTAATACTTTATATTTCCCCCTTTAGGGCACCACTATTCTTGCCTGAAGTCCTCAAAGAAAACCAGAGATGGTGCAACAATTCTTTAGCACAATAACAAAATCACAAATAATGCCCAAGCTGGAATATTATCAAATTTTTATTAGAAATAGAGTTTAATTTAATGAAATTAAATAAAAACAATCCATAGGAGTTTAGAAATCTATTAGGAATCCATTAGGTATACCCGTATGGACGCCATGATTCACTCATCATAGGGAACTGTGTCGTTGAGGTCTTCAGGGCCGAGCCTCAAGTGCTTCTCTTTCTTTGTTGAAATCTAAAAAAAAAAAAAAAAAAAAAAAAAAAAAAAAAAAAAAAAAGAAGAGAAATTATATAAAATAAATATTATATATAGCTCTGGAAAAAACTAAGAGACCACTGCACACAAAGTCATTATGCATACCTCTTCATCTGATAAGTCACAGACTGAGGAGTTAACCATAGGGCTGTCACTGAAATATCCTTCAATCTTAGGGGGGTTTGTGGAGACACAGTTCAACCATTTCTAAATGACTTGCAAATACCAATAACAAAATGCTAGTTTAAAGTGCAAATAAGTACATAAATAGATCAATTATGTAAAGCACTCACCTGGTTCTCATTCACACTGGTTTCTGAAATGTACTGAGAATTTTGGATAATGCACTCCATGCCAAAACTCTTGTCCATGAGGATCGTTTTCCTGCAATTAAAAAAAATTTATTTTATTATAATCTTTGGTACAACCTGCATTTGTGATGTGTAGTTTGTTAGACAGAGTTCTCTAAAATATATACACTGCTGATTTCTGCTTCACTGTTCACTCTTCTTGGATGGCTAATGCTGGTGAAATTGGTGTTTAGGTCATATTTGCTACCACAGGGCTAAATTAATATTTTTCCATTCAAACAGAGTTACCTTGTACATTATTTTTTAATAATAAGTTTCAAATTACTTAGAAAATGGTCATCATATGAACTTTAAAGAATCTGCATTCTGCACATGCACACGCGCGCGCGCACACACACACTTTTACTGGCTTTGTATAGATCAACCACATTATTAAAGTTCACTGAAGTTAAGGATAAAATTTCATACAACGAATGAAAAAGTTGGCAATAGCCAGTCCAGAGCCAGCAGGTTTGAAAAACTTAGCAGAGAATATTAGTCTTTGGTCTACATGGCAAAGGGTCTGCAGTGCTGGTGAATGACCATTAACAGACCAATCTTATCTTCCCTTTCATTCACAACAAGGCTAGGTTATATGAATTTGAGGTTAGCTGGACTGCTAATGCAGCCTGTGGGGAACACCGTTTCTGAGAAATTCCACTAACCCTTAACTTTCTGACTATAATGGTAATGCTACTGAAACCTGAACTGAAACAGTTTAATGCTTCCTTCCAGACCTGGCAACTCTAAACTCAAACTTACCTCTAAAGAAGTCTTCAACATGGTACAATAGCATTAGCTAAGCAACCAGCTTTAAATGTTTACCTCCCAGCAATGCTAGCTAACATTTGAAAACAAGTATTCTTGGTTCTGAGCTGTATAACTGGATGATTAAATGATGTTCAGTTTTTAGTGTTAAGACGTCACTTGTCACCAAAGTGGCACCACTTATGTTAAATAACATCACTCATTCATTACACTTATACATTACTCACCCTCAGATATGTTTCACCAGGGAGGAATAAGCCTGTCAGCATTCACCATTAATGGTCCAGTTGGTTGCTCACAAAACCACTAAGTTTAATATAATAATCAGGTGTCGAGTTGTTTTCCTTCTTTAACAAATCCATACTAAGTTCATAAAGGATTTAATAAATTATCCAATAAATTGAGTCTGGTGTGTTAAATCAGGGGAAACATAAAAATGTGAACTGGAATATCCAGGACCAGGCCTAGGCAAATATAGCTAAATAGATCACAGCTTCCCAACTCTGGTCCTGGGGTACCTTCTGTCCTGCATATTTTAGCATTTGCCCTGCTCTAACACACCCACTTCAGCTTAGGAAAGGGTGTTAATTAGCTGATTAGTCAAATCAGACATGTTGGAGGCAGGCAAAATCTTTTTAAATATGCAGGATAGTACTGGTTCTTCCTGGACCAGAATTGTGAAACTGTGGCCTAGATCAGAGGTTCTCCATACAGCCTTAAGTGACACACAGACTACATTTATATGCACATCAATATTCTGATTAGTATTGAGTCATGTAAATGCCACAATGCCATTAATTCAGATTAAGGCAATATTCTGATTAGTATTGAGTCATGTAAATGCCACAATGTGATTAATTCAGATTAAGGCAATATTCTGATTCCCAGCCCTGAAATATGCTTGTTTTAATCGGAAATGTAAACACCTTATACAGAAAATCCACTGAAAGGAGATGTTTGCACATGCTCAGTTCGCAAAGAATTGTGGGTGCTAACAGATGCTTAGCTGTAGGCTAGGTGTTTAGGAATGGTAACTCAGGCATACTTACAGCAACCATGTATACAGGAATATTCTGATGCCTGTACGCATATATAAACAACATATTCGTAATATGGCTGCAACACAAATATAGACCTTAAACAGAATTTGATACTCATGTAAACATAGTCACAGTTACAACAGGTTTTATGTTGAAATGGCTCTCAAAACACTGTTCATTGATTTATTCATCCTCAGATAACGCTTGATCCTGATCAGTGTCATGACGAATCCAGAGCCTACCCTGGGAACAGTAGCTACAAGGAGGGAATATACCCTGGTTGGGACACCAGTCTATCACTGAGCACCATGCAAACACACACGCGTGCGCGCAGATTCACACCAAGGGGCATTTTCAAGTCACCAATTCACCTACTAGTATGCTTTTGGTATGTGGGAGAAAACCCACATGGACAAATGTTCACAAAACACCAGAATCTAATATGTAGTGTATGTAATATATGGACAGCCTGCAGCTCCCTGAACACTAGAACAGAGAACCTGTGTTCTAAAACTTGGAGAAATTCCACAATCTGCTGTGGAAAAGTGCATATGAAGGGAGCCATGCCAGATAAACTCAGCAAAATTTTTTTTTAAAAAGTCCATTATTCAGGAGACAGATTTTAAAGATAATTTTGTAAAATGTAAATAAACTTTACAGATCTTTATTGGAAAGGGCTTAAACAATGTTCTTCATGCTTGTTCAATGAACCATAAACAATCATTGCACATGCACCTGTGGAACAGTCCTTAAGACACTAACAGTTTACAGGCAGTAGGCAATTAAGGTCACAGTTACAATAACTTAGGACACTAAAGAGACCTTCCTACTGACAGTGAAAAACACCAGAAGAAAGATGCTAGCATTCCTGCTCACCTGTGTGAACATGCCATAGGCCTGCTGCAGGGAGGCATGAAGACTGCAGATGTGTCCAGAGCAGTAAACTGTAATGTCTGAAATGTAAGAGGCATAAGACAGTGCTACAGGGAGACAGGAAGGACAGATCGTCCTTGCAGTGGAAAATTACATGTAATCATGTGTCTCCCCAGACATGATAGAGAACTTGCAAATGCCTTCGTGGAAGAGCGGAGTAACATCTCACAGCAAGAAGTGACAAATCTGGTACAGTCCATGAGGATGAGATGCATTGTAGTACTTAAAGCAGCTGGAGGCCACCAGATACTGACTGTTACTTTTAACATTGACCCCCCCTTCCCTTTGTTCAGGGACTCATTATTCCATTTCTGTTCAGCTAATGTCTGAGAAACTTGTTCAGTTTATGTCTCAGTTGTTGAATCTTTTTATGTTAATACGTGTTAAGAAATTTGCTGGAAATAAAAATCAGTTGAATGTGAGAGGACATTTCTTTTTTTGCTGAGTATATGTAGAAACAATTTAGAGGGAAGCCAGAAATTGAACATCATAAACAGTTACCACAATTATTCCACATTGTATGAGTTTTAATTTCATTTCAACAAAACAGAAGCGGGACACTTTCCTGTGTCTGAATATGACTAATCATTTTGGGGTTCTTCTTGTTTTCTGATTCAGTAAATAAAAAAAAAATCATTAAAAAAATAAACAAGCTAAATATAATAAAATGTATTTAAACAAAGAAACATCTACACCTAGGTCAAGGCAATTCTGCAACAGTCAAGACCCAGGCAAACCCCATGTGTATTTCAAAAAACATTTAAGCCTGAAGTGTGAAACCTCATTGTCTCAAGTTAACATGCACTGAAAAACACATAGTATTCCTTAAATCATCATTATCATCATCATCATCATCATCATCATCAACAACAACTCTATACAAAATTTGAGCTTAAAAGAAAAAGGTAAACCAATGCCGTTATATTTTTTACAAACTTGAAGTACACCAAAAATGCTAAAGAACAAAACCAGATGAATCATTGTTTCTGTTGCATGGCTTCTTTGCGTGCTGCATCCTGTAGTAGCTGTGTGTCCACCTCATCGGCCGGGAGCTGAACGTACCGCACCACTGATCCCCGGATGAAGCAGTTCTTCACTGACAACTGAAGACAACAAGGACAAGGGTTTAAGTAGATTAAGTAGGATTCACTCAATATTAAGAGATTTGTGGGATTTTAACTCATACTAACCATGTGAGGATACTTTTCAGGGTCGGTGACGCTGATATCTGTAAGTTTGATGTTCAGATACTGTGAGGAGAAAACACAACGTTAAATACAGTGGCCATAGAAACCAATAGGCAATACAGAAAATTATATGAAAGAAATTCTAGAAATATACCTGATCTACTGAATGTAGGGTTCCACATATGCTGCAATATAGACAGACTGAAGTTAGTGAACACCCTGTGGCAGATTTTTAAAGCAGCTGTATGTCTGTATGTAGGACCTATTGTCCTATTATAGTAATTATTGTACTGTCTTGTCCTGTTTGCACACGTCTGCACGTGTGCAATTTATGTAGTCCTGTGTAGGTCTGTGTAGTGTCATGTAGCTCTGTGTTGTTCTATGTAGCACCATAATCCTGGAGGCATGTTGTTTCATTTCACGGCGTACTGTACCAGCTATATATGGTTGAAATTATAATAAAGCCATTTGACTTGAATGTATATATGTAGTTTAGTGAACCTTAGTAAATGTCAAAAGAAATGACAAAGTCCTAATCAATCTCAATATAATCATCAGAGTTTCAAAACATGATTTACTAATACACACCACAAAAAAAAAAACAAAAAAAAAAACACCCACCTCAAGTCATTTTTTAACTCCACCACCACATCTTTACCCACCAAGGACTTGAAGAACGAGTAGAAAAGCTGTAGAACAATTATAATAACAGCATAAAATATTACATGATAACATATGAACAGTATTCCTGCCAACAGATTAAATAAATAAATAAAAATACAGTCTAATTATCTAGAGCAGGGGTTAGAGCACCTTTCCCTTCATCTGTGCACCACATTAACCACACTTCCTGGTTTCAAAATTTGGAGGTAGTCAAAAGTTAACATTATTCATACATTGTTTTCAGATTACGCATGTTTCAAGAAACCAGGCAATTGGCCCTCAACTGGAATAATAACCATAATAGCCTTGATACTATTTTTTATTCATCTTCTCTTCAGTATTTTATCCTGGTTGCAGTGGATCTGGAGCATATCCCAGAAACATTGGATGCAAAGAACACATCCTATATAGGACAGCAGTCCAACACAGGACACTGTGAACGCACATTCACACACATTCACATTTGAGGACATTTTAGAGTAGTCAATCTACCTGACTGTTTTCGGGAGGTGGGAAGAAACTGGTTTAAAGACTCTTCAGTGTGGGACTCTATTTGTATGTAATGGTATCTTGGCTATGCAAGTATTTTTCTGAATATGACTGTACTGTAAAATTCTAAGTTTTGCATAAATTTCAATAAAAATTATTTTATGATAAAGGAAGAAATTGCAGAACCTACAGAAAGCCCATGTGACATAGGGTGAAAATACAAACACAGCTAGTAACCTTAGCTCAGGATTGAACAGGGAACCCCGGAGCTGTGAGGCATCACTGTGGTGGCATGGACCATGCCTGTAACTTTGGGCGACCACCACTTCATGCTGCCTAGGCAAACACACCACTCCATTACTGTCTTATGATTTAAAAACAATACCATCAAGGATCCCCTGAATGTACCTCACTGCTTCCTTGAGAACCAGTGACCTAGAGGAATGACTTTTCTGGAATCCCTCGGTACTAAAGAGTTAAGAGTGCTTCTCTGTTCTCACATACCTTCACAACTCTATGTGAGGTTAAATGCCTGTACTGGAGAAAGGTAGGGCAGTAAAACTTCAGGTAGGCTTACTACAAGCAACATACACCTCTGGAGGTTCTGAAGCTTTGAATGAATGAATGAATGAATGAATGAATGAATGTGGTGAAGAAAAAAAAGCTCAGTTTCCTCCATGACCGAACGTTCCATTCATTTGAGCTAAAATCACAACACTACATATAGATCAAATAGATCAATATCGTATATAAGAATTTCTATATATTAGTGATCTACCCTAAACAATGTATTTATAACAAGGAGCGACATATCTAATATAGTGCTGCGTATGTAAAGGGTAAGCTAATGAGCTAACTAGCTGTTATAACACTCGTAAGATTAAGCATAAATCTAAAATAATGTAATTCGAACAAGGTGCATTTTTTTCAGCTAATAAAGCTTTGAAAATAGCAATGCCCTACGACTAGACGGCCAAAAACAAAGGAGATAATAATACATAAATATATCAACTTACCATTTTCACGCGCTGTTTTGCGAACAAGCTTACGTCATCAACTGCAAACCGACAGCAAGCAAACCACCTTCCTATTGGTCAGTAACGAAAGGGATGATTTATTTTTCCTCCCCATTGGATAGTACTGGAATCGTCATAAATGTGAGACGTGCAGATTTAAAACGTTAACGATTTTAAAATCAGTCTGCTTTACGTATCAGTTTCTGTCTACACCCTTGCATTCCAGACGTTGTTTCCATTATTATAAAGTGCAAGTGCTTTAGGAATTGATTTAATTTTATTGTACTACAAATGACATTATTATCGCTCGCGACTTCCTGCATTCAAAATAAAAGTCAAAAGCGGAAGAAATGTTCTAGCACTCTCAACACTGGGTGGCAGCATTTACAAAACAACTGCTGATTCGACCTTGTGGATCAACACACAAAAAAGCATTTGTAAACAACGAAACTATCTTAAAAACATGAAGAAACACGTAATAAAAATATATTATTGTGGTATGTGACAATAAAATAGAGTCAAAATTACTTTAGAATTGATGTTATGTCTTTCTGGGTTTCGTCTGAATTTTTAAGAAGAGAAACACTCTGTCTCTCAGATCAATTCAGTTCAAATCAGTGAACACACACACACTGTCTGATTATCTGTATATAGATGCGGGGTTTTTGAGAAACACAGAAAAGTAAACGCATAGTTTAGGTTTAGTTTACAACCATTTTTATTTGAATCTTTTCTCACCAGAAGGATGACCTTTTAATAAAGAGCTTCACAAAATTCATTGCAGGCCAATCAACACATTCATAAAAACTGTTGACACTTTTTGACCTGCTAAAATAGTGAGTCCATACATGCATCAGGTAGATAGCAAAAGATTGCGCAGACAGAATCGGGATACCAAAAGAGGCGATCCTCAAATGAAAAGTGGAGGAGCACAAGGTCTCTAACATCCACCAGCTCCGTGATGTCATCATGGAGAAGTGGAAGAGGACTCCAGTGGCAACCTGTGAAGCTCTGGTGAACTCCATGCCCAAGAGTGTTAAGGCAGTGCTGGAAAATAATGGTACCACACAAATATTGACACTTAGGGGTGTACTCACTTTTGTTGCCAGTGGTGTAGACATTAATGGCTGTGTGTTGAGTTATTTTGAGGGGACATCAAATTTACAGTGTTATACAAGCTGTACACTCACTACTTTACATTGTAGCAAAGTATGATTTCTTCAGTGTTGTCACATGAAAAGATATAATCAAATATTTACAAAAATGTGAGGGGTGTACTCACTTTTGTGAGATACTATATGTATAAAGGAAAGGCAACAGCATTGCAAAACAAGTAGTGACAGTGGCGGAATTATTTATTTTAATGTTTATATTACTAATTTACAATGTTTTGTCACAATAAATATTTGCATATCTGCTCCATGAACATCTGCTTGTTTGGAACTAGATAGTTATCACATTTGTGTAGGTCTTTTATTATTTATTATCACAGAGAAAGACATTGCACTAGTGATCAATAAACTTATCTTTTCATTTCTATTCATATAGGGAAAAAACAGGGTGAAATGTGCTGTTATCTTCAGGTTGCAACAATTTGCGGTAGAAAACATGGCCAAAAAATTACAATATTGCTCCAGCTACAGATTTTTGCAGTACCTAATAGGAGTATAATACTAATTCAAGTGTATTTGGTTGCATGGATCCTTACATCTGTTCCTTATAAATCATAACTCTAATATCGACAATGTATTTAAAGAAATTAGTGATTTGCTGAATTTACAAACATTAGCTGTATTACGTAATAACGTATCGAATGTCTCTTAATTTATCTACATTCAACAACCTCATGCAGCAGTGTACAAACAATCTCTGCTTTAAGCTAAAATATTTTCATCCTCCTAGTTTTGAGATATGCTATATTAGCTGTTGAGGCTATATTGATTTGAACAAGTGTAAACGTGTTTCACTCTTCGTCAGTATTGACAGCTGGCATTGGCGCAAAGCTGGAAGAAAAAGAGAAATCCAAACACAGTGTGGTCAAAGAGACATTTGAGATGAGTTTTAATGCAATTGGTAAATGCATAAGATGTAACTGATGATTGGCTGATCACAGCTCATAAGATACAGATGCTTTTATCTTGACATGCAGGGATTACAAAACTCCAAAAGGATTTGAACACTGCAAAACTGTTATACTTACTGCTTTATATTCATTCATTTATTATTCGCATTCTTATTCCGCTTCATAAATTACTCTCCAATTACTCAGCACAGCATCAGGGAAATTACAGTGTCAATCTAACTGAATGTTGAATCAGTTTACCCTGAAATTCCACATAGCAAAGGCCTGAAAATAAAAAATAAAAAGCACTGAGATGTGAATGTAGATCAGTAAGAATCAGCTGTCCACTTAAGAAATGAAAGAAAATGTTTGTACGAGATTTGTACTTTTGGGTTTCATCCGATGAATGAATTCGTGCATAGTCTCTAAATGCCGTGAAATTTTGTGCACTACACATTCATTTGTGTTGGAACAAAAAAGTTCGTGCAAGATCGTTGCACTGTTGCTGTAGCTTTTCATTTCTGTCTTGGAGAATGCTACAGATAGGGCGAAAGCTTGACTGGCTTTTTAATGCGCCTTTTTGGAAATTTGTCTCTAATCACAATTGATGTGTGAAGTCTCCAGTGTGGCATAGATCTCCAACAGTGATGGCCAACTGGAGAACTTAAATGTAGGCTCATTTCAGAGGGCGACCTGTCTTAGGACTTGGTGTTGCCTCAGGATGCACTGGAAACAAAGAAAACATCAATAATCATTAAATAAATTTCACCAGAATGATTTCTGTGTGTTTCATACTTAAAGGTAGTGTACATAGGGCTACACCATGCCTGTATAAGCCTTTCATATGAATCTTACATAATTATTTATTTCAATAGGCATCAGCTGCCATGAAGGCTTTCTTTATCAAAGTTTGTCAGATTGACTTAACTGTGAAAGATTTTTCTTAACTTGTGTTTGAGAGTCATAACAACTAACTTTATAGATCAGTGTTCTTCTGCTACATAAGAGTCATGTGTGCCAATTATTATCATAATCATGTGATATGTCAAGCATCACCAACTAAGTCACTTACACTTATGACTCACTTATAAGTATTCGCAAAAATCTCATATGAAGAAATCATTTGAGCTTGAGAAAACATACTTGTTATGGTATGTAAGACTATTATACAGCAGGTTTCCACCAAGTGCTGAGTTCAGGAGACACTGCAGAGTGGCTTTTAGATATGCTCACCTTGGCTCGATTTTAAATTTTTATCCGCACTTACATGAATCGGACATACCATAAGCGAAGCTACAAAGTCAGATTTATGATGATCTCATTTAAATCAGCTGTGAAACTGTCTTAACACAACATTATATTAACAAAAATATGTCACCTGACTCTGATGTTATCTATACTGAACAAAAAAAAATCGCTGTAAGTAGTCTTTATGGCAGCTGATGCTAATTGGAATATGCTTTTATAAAAGTTTTGTTTGGGCATCACAGCATCACAGTGGGTTGTGTTGGCAGCTAACAGCTCCTGGGTTCCCATGTTAATCCTGAGCACAAGTTACTGTGCATGTGGAGTTTTGACTGCTCTCCCGTGCCCTATGTTTCCTCTGTGCTCTTCAATTTACTCAGACCTTCCAAAAACACGCAGGTAGGTGGATTGGTGACTCTAATTTCCCCCTGATGAGTGTGAATGTGTAGACACATGGTGTCCTGCAGTGGACCGGTGTCTCATCCAGGGTGTATTCCTACATCAGTACTGATATGGCACATATACTTATGCAGAGATCAGCATCTGGTGCTGATCTGAGCAAAGTAACTTTTAATCATTCAATTAGCTTGTGAAAGTTAAGTCATAAATACCATTTTGAAATTGACTTGAAAGTGACTTCATTCAGGTTTTTACCACTCATTTGAGGAGTTTCCTCAGTACTTCTGAATTACAAATGATATAATTTAATACAATAATATCCATTCATCCATCCATTTTCTGTACCACTTATCCTACACAGGGTTGCAGGGGAGCCTGGAGCCTATCCCAGGTAACTCTGTGCACAAGGCAGGGGACACCCTGGATGGAGTACCAACCCATCAAAGGGCACAATCGCACACATATTCACACACCCATTCACACACCATGGACAATTTGGAACTGCCAGTCAGCATACAGCGCATGTCTTTGGACTGGGGGTGGAAACTGAAGTACCCAGAAGAATCCCAGGAAGCATAGGGAGAACATGCAAGCTGCATGCACCAAGAGCAGAGGCAGGATTTGAACCCCCAACCCCAGAGGTGCAAGGCAACAGTGCTAACCACTGTGCCCCAATACAATACAATATATATAACAAAAATGTACATTTAATACATTTATGTTTTAAAACAAATCCATTTGCTTTGACTAGACATTTCATAGCATTTCTTTTGTGTTGATCTAAAATATACCAAAGTTGCATTACGTGTCATACCATCTTTGGGGAGCGGCTGGCATGGTCTAGCATGAGGCCGCATCTTTCCTGGTAACT
Organism: Ictalurus punctatus; assembly: GCF_001660625.3. NCBI lineage: Eukaryota > Metazoa > Chordata > Actinopteri > Siluriformes > Ictaluridae > Ictalurus > Ictalurus punctatus. The sequence continues at coordinate 17,072,378 of NC_030426.2, read as the reverse complement.
CTGAAGAGTCTCTGTAGTCTCTGGGCTTTGACTGGGGCTCTGGGCGGGATTTCATAGGCAGTGGTGGCTTTCCAGACATCATCCCTCCTCCTTCAGAGCGAGAGGGCACCACCGGCTTCTTGCTGAAGGACTGAGGCTGTAGACTGCTGTTGCTGCTGTGGTTACTGCTGGTGCTGGGAGTTGGGGAAGGATTCTGGCTTTTGCCCTCTGAGCAGGTGAATGAGCGAGCGCGAGGGGTTGGGACTGGAGGTGCACGATCAGGGTCAGACTCACTGCCTTTTGGAAATGCAAAAATCTCAGGGATTACCAAGTGCTCTTTTCGGGACATTTCTTGATCCTTGCCACATCGTGACTTCCCCATTGATCCATAAAGTGGATTGTCAAACATCTCTGCTGGTTGCTCTTCTTCAGATCTAATAGGTTATTTTTTCAACACACAAACAGCATAGATTATTTTATTGTGGTTTGAAACAATGATTGAAGAATCTTTTCTTTTATATTAAACAGAATAATTTTTTTTATATGTAACTGATTCAATTTTTTAAAGCCAGCTACCAAGATTTGTTTTATATACCTGTTTGAGAAATTTTCACATGAAATTGAGCTACATGTAAAATCATGTTCACACACCATTAAAAAAACACTGTTGGGGCTGCCTGGGAAAACCTGTCAGAAGTTTTTGCAGCTGAATTATTGCGAACAGCCAGTTTTTGACCAAAAGTGCATTTTTTTGCCTATAGCATACCTTTACATTTACCTATACTAAATAAAGTATGTGTAGTTGTTCTTCATAAAAAGATGAAGTAGAAGATGATCTTGGTAGAGGACTCAGTAATGGCTCTTTGAACATTCATGTAGAACATGCAACTGTATAGGTTAAGGAAATGTCCAGATGTACTCACGTTGGACTGGACAGCTTTCCTGTGGGGCTGCACACAGAATGATCATATGTAGTCTTTTTTGGCGAGGTGTTTCCAGTAGTTGTGTCTTTAGCCATGTGTCCAGAGGAGGCTCCTTGTCTGTTGGACACTGTGTAGCTCCAACCTGACTGACTGCTGCTTTTATAGCCAACATCCATATAATTAGGATTGCTAATATCAGTGGGTAGGGCCAAAGACCTACAGTTTATATAAGAACTTCAATAAGAATTTTTTTGTTTCATAATAAATGGAAACTATACATGTTGTGGCCTTATTTTTACTGTGTAATAGTTTAGCATATAGTATTTAAACTCTACATTCCTTAGCTATTAGTGTCACTGTAGTTTTCCAAATAATTCACAGTAGTTAATTAATTAATAATAAATAAAGATAAAAAAAAAAAAAGCTTTAACATCAATAGCTGAATAAAAAGCTTGATAAGATAATACTTTATTAATCCCCAGATGGAGAAATTAGGGAATAATATAATAATAATTATAATTAAATAAAAAGGTTGAGCAAGTTAGAAATGAGAAAACACTAACATTTTTGGCAGACAAAATTCCAATCCGCTGAATCATCAATTAAATATGGGAATGTGAAGATGAATTAAGAAGCCTTACTTGTTGCTAAGATCGCCTGACTTGACTTTACCGGTTCCTGAGTCATCACCGATCTTAATGAAATCTGCAGCGAGGAAAACACATTTTGTTAAAGCTGTTTACATGTATAATAATTTTCTAAATTTAAGAAAGTCAAGCACAGTCTATCTTCACATCCAATGAATTCAGAAGGATAACTCAATATTTTCGTCAACTCTTTGTTGTATGGAAAGTACAATGAGCTATTGGCAGTAGGAATATTTAGTATAAAATGTATAGTTCATTTATATGAAGAATATCAGAACAGTATTGCAGAAGCTAAATTAGCCCAGGGGTCTAAGCATACACATCTACACTGAGCAAAAGTTGTACAAAAGTTTGTGGTCTGAGTTTGTTCACTTACCATATAGTTTCTCTGTCAGTTTCCCTTCTGATGTGCGTAGTTGGATGCCTCCTGATAGCATACCTGTCTGCTCACCATGATGTGTAAGTGGGACATCAAACTCAGTGTAGGCTTCCTCTGCAGCCCGCAGGGCCACACATGTCTCACCTGCACACAAGTCAGACAAATGATTACCTGTGCATTCATAAGTAATTTCGTTTACAACATGCAAATACAAAAAATAAAAAGCTACATTCAAGATTATATTTTTTTAAATGGTGCATCATACTAAAATAAACACAGTTTATAAACTCCCAGGTGTACCTATACTCTGTACCTTCTTAGTTGATGTCATTTAAAAGGGACCTAAACTACATCAAGCACAAGGGACTACAATAAGTTTTATGTTATGCTTGGGTTTTCAAAAGCTAAACGGTGTGCAGTTTACAAAAAATCTATTTAGCTGGCTTCCTCAAATGGTGCAACCTTATCTAAGGAATAAAACACAATGCATCATATTGTTATTGGAAAATAATCAACGGCAGGGTGGTGTGATGCAGCCTGACACAATAGAAGTTACTGTTATCAACCCAAAGTAGAAAGTTGAACAGCATGTTCAACAATACCAAATCTTTTAATGAACAACACAATTTTAACCATTCATAGTAATGTAATGTAGAACATCTGCGAGAAAAGTTAGTTCCTGTTACTGCTTACATTATAGCAGCTATAAACAGTCATTTCCTCACTAGCCTCTCTTTTTTCTCTGTTTTTTAAAGTTAATAAGCCAATGAAAATTTGTCATTACTTGGAAACGGGAATGCACATAGTCCTCTACAGATTCACCATATTTATGATAGATTTCCCTATGAATGAGCTGTTATTATTGAAGATGATAATGTATTCGAATAGATACTTTAATATAAACCAGTGATTGAATTACAGCCAAAGCTACTGCCAAAGTTGCTGTTATAGAAATTTTATCAATACCTTATAACCAGTTATGAGCATCCAACAATGCTGTAGTATAAAAGCGTGTATCAACCTAGTATATGCTCAAAGCATATTTTAAGCACACCTACCGTATGATTCATCACTGTCTGTGGATGTTATACTGATGAGTATATGCTGATCTAGTAAGTATTCTGGGTCTGAAATGATGGGAGTAAGCTGTAAAATGGATAAAAAAAAAATAATAAAAAAAAACAGTTACTATATTGTTCCAGGATTTAGTTTCACATGATATGTATTATACAAAGCATATTACCTCTACATGTGCTTCAAACCGAACCTTTATGGAACCCTCTGTGCTCTCTTGATTATATATTTCAGAACTCTTGACAAATTCTATGAATACAAAAGAAATGTTCAGTATCAATACAATAACAAACAGACTTTCTGTACAACAGAAGTGCCCTTACTTTCCAAGCAGCTTGAATGGTATTCAATGAAAAACTTTGTCTTGGATTTGGTCTTAAGAGTGGCAACACAGTTCATAAACTTGATTGCACCCTGAGACTCCTTTATTGGATCTGAAATGACAAAAAAAAAAAAAAAAAAGAGACAAAATTCAGCATCCAGTAAGCTAGAGAGAACAAAAAGACAGAATACAGTAGCATTGCTGAAAGTAGGTTGATTAGTGTGCTCTATCTAGAATTGGTCCAACCAAGTCATACCATATTCAGTTTGCGTGATTGCATCCGATCGGTAGTAAAAAAAGGTCCCTATTTCTCCTCACTATAAAGTACTGTGCAAAAGTCACCCTAGGCACCCTATTTTGTTTTTAGTACAAACTTTGTTATAGATTTTTGTTTTATTTTATGACTTCTACATTATCAAGTCAGTACATTTTAGATTCCCAAATATTAGTTTTCCAGCACAAAAATGTTACAGAAAAATGTTTGCATGTCAGTAAAGAAAGCTGCATATTAAGCGGTAAGAGACTCTTTTCAGACAAAAAACACTATGAAGGCTACTGGATTTTGCTGCAAAAATAAGAACCATGTCTGGTTCTGCAAGACGCTCAATAAAACTTACAGCTCATTTCCTTATAAACCTGTGCTAATTGTACCGGAGACTACTATTTTTTTTTTTTTTGTAACACCAAATATTGACTTTGTTTCATTTACTACTGTTTACTGCTCTTTATGGTATTGTTTAAAAAATGTATTTAATTTCAGATTAAGCTTTATAGAAAGGAGTATGGTTCTGTGAGACAGTGTTTAACAAAACAAATGATCTGGCCACTTATGATTCTCACATTCCTCTGGACTTAATAACAGTTTATCTTTGAATGCAATGTGTCTTTGTATGCTATAGCATTAGAATTTCCCTTCACTGGAACTAAGGGGCCCGTGAAAACGTGGTTTGTCAAGGGTGAAGTGGAAGAACTTGAGTGGCCTGCACAAAACCCTAACCTCAACCCCATTGAGGTTAGTGATTTTCCACCTTTGCATGAATTGAAGCAGCAACTATGCCCTAGGCCTTCTTGCCCAACATTAGTGCCTGACCTCACTAATATTCTTGTGGTTGAATGGATAAATCCCCACAGCCTCACTCCAAAATCTAGTGGAAAGCCTTCACAGAAGAGTGGAGATTGTTATAATAAAGGGGGCACTAAATCTATAATGGGATGTTCAAAAGCATAAGTGGGTGTGATGGTCAAGTGTCCACAAATGTTTGGTCATGTAGTGTGTATACCATGGGTTTAGTAGATAAATAACAAACAACATACCATTCTTAGAGACAAACTGTGAAGTTACTCCTACATCAAATGTGGCAAATACAGGAGCGTGATCACTTGTCATGATGTCACATGTGCATCCTGAAATGGATAGGAAGAATACAAGTTAAACAATTTCTGAAATGTACAATTTTTCACCTTACAAAAAGCTCAACTTTTAAAATCTTTCAACTAACCATATGAGTGACAAGCCACGTGAACCTGTGGGTGTGACTTGCGAAGCACACGGTCACACCATGAGGGCAAGTTATATTTAGTCTGTTGGTGAGATAAAGAGAGGTATAGTGAAAGGCCTCTAATATCCTAAACACATAGGCAGAGTAAAACCATAGCCTAGAAACAAAAAAGCAAAATGATTTTGTGAAAGAGAGCACCAGTCAGACTTTCTATTAGAGTGAGCTGGAGCTAAGTACAGTAGGGGCATTATATTTGCCTGTGCAGATGAAAATCTATATGTTGTAGTTTTCATCTAGGTCAGTGGTTCTCACTGTCTAGATCAGTGGTTCTACTGTTCACAGTAGGGGGAGGGGGGCTTTTTATCTAGCTGTCACTGCAGACCAGTGTTGCCAACTTAGCGACTTTTGAGACCCCTTTAGCAGCTTTTTAAAATAAATAAATAAATAAATAAAACGCCTAATGACAAATCTAGCAACTTTTTGGTCAAACCTTAGCTACTTTCCAAGTGTGACCAGTACTGTCCTGCAAGTGTGAGGTCTTGCTTTCCCTCTGCACTCACACCTCTCTCTGCGTCTGCTCTGTTCAGTGAGGGGCTGAGAGCCGGGGATTTAAAAATGTCATGGATAACGAGACACGCCCTTCATCCCAATTTGCATCTTCATATGTGAATGATGAATTTAGAATGCAAGATGAATGTAATGCAACATATTTTACATGTAAAATAGTCCACATTATTACAGCCTAGTTTTCTTGTTCAAAGTAGTTATAGTGTTCAGAAACATTTTATATTATTCATGTTCCATACCTGTCCGTTATATAGTTTTATAAAAGTCATAAAAGTAAAAAAAAATCTCAAAAGTTATGAAAAGTAATTTAAAAAGTACAAAAACACAAAAGCAAAAGAAAAATCTCTATCTATCTATCTATCTATCTATCTATCTATCTATCTATCTATCTATCTATCTATCTATATACAGTTAGATAGATAGATAGATAGATAGATAGATAGATAGATAGATAGATAGATAGACAGATAGATTTTCTATAGAATAGATAGTCTTTATACCTGGTCTCCTCCAATATGGGGGCGGGGGAGGGGGGGACTTGCCACATGACAGGGAAGGCTTTGGTGGTGGTGGTGGGGGGGTGGGCTTTAGTTGCAAACAGTTGAGAACCTCTGATCTAGATAATTCTCCAACAACCAAACTGTCTTGAAATCAATGACAAAAAACAAAAGTACCCCTGTTGCTTTGGCTTTGGTGTAGACATATCTTTCATGTGTATCTCTCTCTAAACGATATGTTGGGGGAAATGTGATGTCTTCTTCTTCTGTAAAGATAAAAGAAAACATGTAGATAGAAGGAGAAATTATATAAATTGTTCATGGCTTTATTTATGAAGTTATATTAGACCTACATAAACCCTTCACGACAACTGACAAACATAAATAAAGTATTTAGACAGGTCTATTACATCAGGCTTTAGTTGTCATAAGAACTGTGTTGGTCAGTTGTCAATTTTTGTAAAATCCTGTTGGTTTTTGTTATTCATTTGACAAAAACCAAGTCAAGTGACATAGATGATTAACAAGCTACTCAATCGACCTGGAAAGTGGTATAACACACCTTTGTCAACAAAAAAGCGGTCACGATTTCAGTTATCATGAAGGGTCATAAGTAAAGTGTAATTTTAAAAAGAATATTGCTGTTTATAAAATATTGAATATACAGACAATTCAGTTATAGGCCAAAGTTAACTCACAAAAACTATAATGTATTCTAGATGCACATGGAAAAAATATGTTGAAGTTATTAATATACAGTAGTGTTTTAAACAAAAAACTTTAAATTCCTTCTTTTTATCTGTGTAATTTGAATACTTTTGTCCAGGAAACATAAATAGTAATTTGGGTCCTGCAAATGACTCAAAGGTAATCAGTATCCACAAGGCTTTTGAGCAAACTGAACCTATGGACAGTAGTGGACAGTACAGAGTGAGTTTGAGCCAACAGAAATTTTCAGGTTGTGCACTGTAGATGGAATTTCGGGCGGAGCTTCTCTTCTCATATTGTACTATGCACAGTGAGTTTCATACAGAACTCAGAAGTTATGTGGTAGAAGGAATTTGGGTCAGAAGTGATTATTTCAAGTTGCATAGTGATGAGTAAGTTTAGGCTAGAACTGAATTTCTCATTTGGATTGGTATAGAGGGAGTTGGGCTAAAATGTTTTAATTTAAGCTGCAAAGTGATGAGTACAACTGGGACAGAACTGAATTTCAATGTGGACTATTGTAGAGGAAGGTTGGACCATAACTGAATAAGTTGTGTAGTCGAATGTAGAAGGAATCTGGGCCAGAACCTAAATATTCAAGTTATACAGTGATGAGTAAAGTTGGGCCAAAACTGAATTTCTAGTGTAGTGGGTAGTTTGAGCCAGAACTGAATATTTTAAGTGGTATAATGATGAGTGAGTTTGGGCCAGAAATGAATTTCTTGTGCGGTTTAGTGTAAAAAGAGTTTGGGCAAGGTCTGAATTAGTCGTGCTATCTAATGTAACGGGAGTTTTGGCCAGAACGGAATTTCTTCTGCAATCTAGCGTAGAAGGAGTTTGGGACAGGACTGAAATCCGTTTTATAGTTGAATAATGTATAGTGTGTTTGTATGTATGTATTAATGAGTAAGTTTGTGGACAGAACTGGATTTCATGTGTGGTCTAGAGCAAAGGGAGTTTGGGCCTGAACAAAAATGTTCACTCTCTATAGCCTTGAGTAAGCTTGGGCCAGAACTGAATTTCTTGTGTATGGTGCAGAGTGAGTTTGGAAAAGTAAGAAAAGGCTTGGCTCTCACCATAGTACAGAAAAACCTTTCCATCTGCCCTTTCCATGGTGAGCTGGTCTCTGCATAACAGTTCCTGATACTGCTGCTGTTTGATCTTCATCACAATGTTCTCTGCTTCCTGGAAAATGCAAAACAACAGTACAAAAGCCATTGTCTCTTCCTATCTGGTTATGTTAGCATCTGCTGTATTTAACTGCTCATAGTTAAATCGAGGCTAAGGTGTTTTCTGCACTTGTCCCCACTGTACTCTACCTAGAAACTGATAGATGTCCATGGTTTGTAGCCAACCAAATTACATTATTAGTTTATTTCTTAGAAAAATCATCATTTAGGCAAAGCTTTTTACATTTGATGGAATATTCCAGTTATCATAATGTAATACTGTGGACATTGTGCCTTATAAGGACAACGATTTACAGTTTGGATGTATATGAATACAGATTCATTTATGTTTACCGCTGTTGGAAGCTCAATACGGTAGTTCAGATCCCCAAGCCAGAAGAGGTGTGTGAAGCGATGTGTAATATCAAATGGATTAAGTTTCTTATCTCCTAGGTTTAGAAAGCGCAGGATGCTGACGTAGTTCTGATTCCGTCTAGCAAGAATAGAAAAGGTTAATAAAATTGTAATAAAATAAGCAACTGTTCTATCAAAAAATGAATTGGTTTATTGTTTAAATTCTTGGCTTATAGTATTGTGACAGGTTTTTTTTCCCCCCATGATGTAGAATGAACCCTGATGTTTGTGGCTTTACCTGATCTTCTTTTCACTCCCTGAGGTCAAGTGACTGTTAACAAACCCAAACGAGGTGTCATTAAACATAAACGATACTCCCACTGCTCCTTTGTTTCCTGAATGATGCAAATACAAACACACAAATGAAGATGGAAGACATATTCCTGTCATGTCAAATGAGCTCTTCTGAGTTATTGTTACATTTGTTTGTCTCATTTGTTAGGGTGGCAATCAACTGACCCAATGCATTAGCTATTCCAGTCTTAACGCTGTCGCAGAAGATGTGGGAGATGCGGTTCTCATGTTCTGGCTTGGCAAGAACAATGATTCTTATATTCCACAGCGTCTGAGTAGCTATCTGGTGAGAAATTAAGAAATGATGGTCAAAATTAGCACTCGTCAGAAGGAGGAGACAGGTAATTTAAAAAATCATTTATGAGAACTAAACACTTAAGTAAACACATTTTTACTGCAGTGAAGTGATGCATGTTATTCAAACCTGTAATATGGAATCCTGGGAAGGATTATATTTATTGTGGTGTTGCATATGAAATTCGATCTTTAAGGGTCTCCTCACAGTTATTCCTGACTGTTCCTTGATCTCAGCTAAAAATGAACTGTGATTGTGCTTTTCCTGTCACTGCACATTCTACCTGGAACAGTTTACCAGAAGACCTCAAGTATGCTTTTTATGTATTCCTTTTTAAATCATACCTCAAAGCATACTTTTATTCCATAGCCTTTGGGAATGGTTGAATGGATTGTTTTATGTGTATGTATGTTTGATTTGTGTGCATCCCATTTCACATCACAGTCCCCATGGCGACAAATGCTATGTGATCGTGTTTGTTTTGATTTTTTTTTTCTGTACTTTCTGTACTTTCATTGGTTTGTTGACCATCTGTGTTCACCTGTTCTATGTTAGTCCTTGACTAGGTTGTCTATGTATAACCTGCTGTTTCCTTGTACAGTATCACTGCAAAGTTTTATCATGTTTTCTGTGCTTTTAATTCCAAGTGAATCCTAGTTCTGCAATTTAGTTGGTTTTGACCCAGGTTTCTGTACCACTATTCGGATTATGGATAGTCTTTGTTTTACGTTGTCTCATTGTGTTTTGACCCTTGCTATGGACATTGGATATGATTCTTGGATTTGTTGCAATAAAGAATATACTGCGGTTACTCTTGCATTCTGTCTCCTTTATACACACCACATGTTTTATTATTGCCTGATACAGTGGCAAGAGGTATTTGGGAGAAAACTTTGTTTAATATAGCATATTGTACAACACTCAACAGACACTGTGTAAATGTGCTTTATAAACTAAATTTACTCATTTACTAAAATGGTATAGCTGAGTATTGTTTTCACACCTTTTACTTTTTTTTTTTTTTTAACAATTAGAGTAACACCGTATATTTCCTTTCAATACAACTAACAAACTTCAAAAGACTAACTCATGATAGTGACTCATTGCAGTCTTTGAGTCATTATTGCCACTTTCAGTAAAATGCCCCCTGATTTTTACCCTAACAGAAAAGTTGCATGAATTTCACATATGAAATAGAATGGATTTAGACATTTTACATGCTATATTTAGGATATATTCTTATGTAATGGACTGCTCACATGTAGTCCACTTTTACAGGATTAATGTATTTTCACATGTGCTTTCTTACACATGATTAATTTATTTTCAGTTGTGATGTTTACACTATTCATTATTACACTATTTCACATGGGATTTTTTTTCCCCCACTGTGGTATCCTTTTCAGAAGTAGTTTTCCTCACATGAAATTTCAGGGCAGAGAATATTAAAATGCACTTTCACATGTGATCACATTCACGTAATGTGAAAAATTTACAGTATATGATCTTTCCATCAGGAAGTTCTCATTAAATAAAAAGATGAAATAAATAGAGTTCTTGGAAGTAGACTTTTGTGACACAATTTCTGTCAAAATAGGTGAACAAATCTAATTGATCCTGAATACAGATGATACTCATATATGGAGTAATGTACCTGTTTAAAGCTGATGTTTGTGATGTCCCTGAGGGTTCCCCTCACTATATCTATCCAATCCTTCTCTCCCAGTGGGTCTTCCTGTGTTCCAATGACATAGATATCATGTGGGATCTGACTGGCTGTGTCATCGCGGGTCTTCCCTTGTCCCTTGGACTGAAACCATGAGGTAATATTGGTTGGTGGGCTGGCATTTCCTGGGAACAAGAGAGAATTAAATGCACTGAGATGAGATTGAAGAGATATAACAGGAATAACATGGCCTTGTTGGCGTTAAAGAAATCTGGATGTAGATTTAGGTCCCTAGAAACCTTTGGAGGACCTAGACTCAAAAGTGAGCCCATTGCCTTGTGGGATTTTTTATACACACACACATATATACAGTGCATCCGGAAAGTATTCACAGCGCTTCACTTTTCCCCCATTTAGTTATGTTACAGCCTTATTCCAAAATGGATTAAATTCATTATTTTCCACAAAATTCTACAAACTGACCACGTGTTGTCAACATGTGTTGCCATAATGACAACATGAAAGAAGTTTGTTTGAAATCTTTGCAAATTTATTAAAAATAAAAAACAAAAAAGCACATGTACATAAGTATTCACAGCCTTTGCTCAATACTTTGTTGAAGCACCTTTGGCACCTATTACAGCCTCAAGTCTTTTTGAGTATGATGCTACATGCTTGGCACACCTATTTTTGGGCAGTTTCTCCCATTCGTCTTTTCAGGACCTCTCAAGCTCCATCAGGTTGGAT